>NC_056733.1:1260849414-1260851783 GCF_019279795.1 Protopterus annectens
CTATGGAAGGTATTGAAGGAGGTCGAATTGGTGGTAATTTTTCATTTGCTGAATTGCTGAAGGAGAGGGAACGCAAGTGTGCTGCTTCTGATTTGTGGTCAATGAATGAATCGCATTTGGAAGATTTTGTTCGTTTGGAACGACTAATGTCTAAAGAGATGACCATTTTTTATGACTCAAAGTTATTAGAAAATTATGTAGCCCTAAGTATCACCCCTAGGGGTTTGCGTATAGATAAACTACCGGCAGGTGGCTTTAATGAGGATGAAAATGACTTGTTGTTGGAGTGGAGGCAGGTGGCACAAGACTGTTGTTTAAATTGGTTAAAAATCCTAATTAAAAGGAATCAAAGGGCCACCGAAAATTTGCATATAAAAATAACCAATTTACAGCAGGAATTGACCAGCAGGACTTCATCTGCTGTTTTTCAAACGAACATCAATGAAAAGATAGCTAAGGTGGAAAAAGATGTCATGGCTCGGAAGAAATCTAAGATCAACCAGGATATTAAAGACTATGAAAAAAACAAAGTCTATAATTGGCCATGGAGGGGACGTCGCTTTTATCGGAAGTATCAAAAACGTTCAATAGGAAGTGAGGAGGTGTTGTCATGCTCATCAGTTGAAACTGGCGCGAGTCACAAAAGCGTTTCTTTTGAGAACATTGTAATAGAAGGCTCAGATGGAGTTGTGGAGAGTCGGAAAGGTGAGCAGAGTAATCGAAAGTTTTACTCTAATGTGCAGACTAGATCTGGAAGGAATCAGGGTAAGGTGACCCACACTTCCAATGTGTTATCAAAAAACTAAAAGTAAGTTGTGCACGTCCCCTGGAATCACAGGCATTGTTTAACTGTAGTCGTTCGGCCAATGTTTATTTGGACTTTGAGACTTTTCTGGACAATGATATAATGACTGGTTTTGAGAATGTCACTGATGGTGTTACTGCTGGTATTGATTATCCTGTTTATAACAATTTAAATGTAGTTAACCTTTCTGGATTTTGTCTGTCTGAAGACATGCTTAGAGTTTTGTTGAAAGGCACTAAGTTTGTACCTACTAAGTTACCTTTGTTTGCGGACATATTAGTGGATATTAAAAAATTTGCCCGCAAACTCAATTTAAAGGTATATTTTGCTGAACGTCAAAAATGTCTTCAAACTGAGAGTAATATTGCACCAGATGATGGGTTATTGAATTTGAGTGTATATGATTATGATGAGATGGTGCTAAATGAATGTGATGACAAAAATGATGATTTTGAGGCTGTTGAAGATGTTAACCCTTGTGTGGTTGAAAGTTTTGGGGGGGTTATGGCCACATTGATGTTCCTTGTTTTTCAAACAACAGTACCTTTATTCCTCCTAAATATTCGCTGGCCATAAATGCATTTGAACATGTTGTATGCTCTTGCATTGAGAAAGCACACAAAGAATTCTGTAGACAAAATAAAGCATTTAATTTAAAAAAAATGGAATGGGTGGCTCTTAAGGAGCTAAGGACAAAATTAGATAAGATAACCATTAAACCAGCTGATAAAGGAGGTAATTGGGTAGTGATGGATACTGATAAATATGAATGTATTGTCAATACTTTGTTGTGAGAGGACACATATGTTAAGTTGGATAACAATCCTTTGAAACACTATTCTGATGCACTCATGGAAATATTAGAAAAGGGAGAAAGGTTAGGCTTCTTTACTAGTAAGGACATCAAAAAGTTAACAGTCGTGGAACCTCGTCACCCATACATCTATATAATTCCTAAAATTCACAAAAGCATGACAAATCCTCCAGGGAGGCCTATAATTTCTGGTATAGGCTCTTATGTTGAAGGAGTGAACAAATTCTTGTATTTTCATTTTAAAAAGTATCTTTCTAAAGTTTGTTCCCATGTAAGAAATATTCAGGATGTATGTCAAGCATTGTGTGGGGTAGAATGGAAAAAGGATTATTACTGGGCAACAATTGAAGTTTCATCTCTATATACCAACATTAATAAGAGATGGGGCTTAAAGGCAATGCAGAAGATGATGGGTGAAGGACCTCAAGCTATGTTTTTGTTATGTTTATTGGAGTTCAGCCTGACACACAATTATTTCATGTGGAAGAAAGATTTATTTTTACAAGTTAAGGGGACTGCTATGGGTGCAGCTTTTGCACCCACATATGCAGTAATATATATGGGTGAGTTTGAAAAAGAATTTATATTTCAAAGTAACTTTTTTGTGAACAGTGTTGTCTTTTATAGACGCTACATTGATGATCTCATTTTTGTTTGTAAGGGTGAGGTGTCCTTGTTTGAACAATTTATGAAACATTTGAACGATAATACACATGGGTTAAAATTTACCACACAAAGTTCATTACAAAA
>NC_056733.1:1261152283-1261309783 GCF_019279795.1 Protopterus annectens
AGATACCAAACAGGAGAGGACCCAGGACTGAACCCTGTGGTACTCCACTTGTCACTGGTCTGAAGTCAGATTTGAAATCCGCTACTTTCACAGTGTGGGTTCTGTCCATGAGCCAGTTGGCAACCCACCTTGTGAAAGGAATTTATACCTAGTTTAGTGAGCTTATCTATAATTCCAGAGTGGGGGATGGTGTTGAAAGCCTTGGCGAGATCTAGATAAGCTGTGTGAACCATTTTACCCTCATCTATGGCTTTGGTGACTGCTTCAAAGAAGTCAATCAGGTTTAGGAGACATGATCTGCCTT
Organism: Protopterus annectens; assembly: GCF_019279795.1. NCBI lineage: Eukaryota > Metazoa > Chordata > Ceratodontiformes > Protopteridae > Protopterus > Protopterus annectens. The sequence continues at coordinate 1,261,152,588 of NC_056733.1, forward strand.
TTACAAATCCAAACTGGGTAGGGTTAGACCTTCCACCCTTTACCCTGTTAGCTTTCTCTGGCCTCTCTCCCACAGATTCTGACAACTATGGATGGACAATTTCCTACATTTTCTCCTGCCAGTATGGTTGACATAGGCATCCTGAGACACTGCAGCAACTTCCTCATGTACACAGACAACCCTCTACTACTATTACTACTTAGGAACACAATTTGTGAGAGGTGCAATTACATTAAAACACAGAGTCTATGCTCTCTCCCTCACAAGTACATGTGGCACTGAAAAGGTTGTCAACACAAACACCATACCTCAAACACCACCCACACTTACACAACACACATCCACATATGCGGAGATCCTCAATGAAAACATACCCAAACAAGAGACCTCTGAGGCAAAAACACATGAGAACTCCACTGCCTACTACACCACACATAGTCCACACACCTTTGTCTCACAGTTACTAAGGCTGAAACATAAACCCAGCATATTAGTCATAGGAGACTCCATTGTGAGACACACACATGTTCCCCTCTCCAGGCTGGATAAGGAGAAAGTCACTGTTACTTGTCAGGTGCCACAATCGCACTCAAGTCTCTCAACAAAAGGTACTGTTATGACTCTGTCATAGTCCGTTTTGGCATGAATAACTTGAGACATACCTCCCTGTACTGCATGAAGAAAGACATGACCGAGCTCAATGAATATGCGTCTCAGGCAGGTATGTTACTAGCCTTAAGCAGGATTATACCATCACCCTCACCCAGAATGATGCCTCAATACAAACAGAAAACAAACAATTGGCTTAGTTTCTGGTGTCATTCCAAGCGGATCCAGTACCAGATAACCTGGGAAAACATGATTGACAAACCACGATGCTTTGCCAGAAATGGCCTGCATCTGTCTCCCTTGGGCTTCAGGCTTCTGGCAAAGGTTCTTGTCTTCCTCATAGTGCCTTTTTTAAGCAATACCATGAGGTCAAAACTATCAACATGAAAATTTCATCAAAATGCAAATTTAAGGTCATGCTGCTAAACACTTGGAGTCTAAACATGAAACTGCACTCATTGCAAGCATTCTTAACCCTGGAAGATGCTGACATTTGTGTTGTCACAGAAACCTGGTTCAAAGCTGTGGAAAGCACCCCAGCCATACCAGGTTACTCATCCTAATCATACATTCAGACCCCAAACAATGGGCAGCAAAGCAAAAGGAGGTGGAATTGCAATATGTATATATAAAAGACATACACACCTCCAGGCTGGTTAAACAGTATGATGCACAGGAGACAATTCAGGTGCAGTTAACCATTTAGAAGACCCCTACTCAAATTACAGCAAGCTACAGTCCCCCAACCTTGACTCAACATGCCCACTCCACCTACCTACACCTCTTTGAATATATCAAGATTCAACCCTTTACCCTAATCCTTGGTGACTTTAACTATCCAACCATAGACTGGAAGAGCTACTAATGCCAAAACACAAACACCCAGAGATTCCCTAATTTCGTCAATGCAAATGCCTTGGACCAGCTGGTTGACACCCCCCCACAAGAGGTGAAAATATCTTGAACTTGATATTAACCAACATTAGTAACCACTGCAGCATCCCTACAATGTCATCCTCCCTGGTAAGATCCGACCACAAAGTGGTCAATTTCAAAGTCACCATCCCCCCCCCCCCCCCCCAGCTAGGGTCAAACAAGAATACTTCTCCAAAGCTAATTACAACTTGCTGAGTGATGGTATAAACAACTTTATAGTCCCCTCCTCCTCCATGGGAACTGGCACATATGTCCAAATCTACACCAAACTACTATACAAGCATTTATATAGCTGCATGGAATCAGGAATACCCGACAGGACAAAATCATCCTCCTCAAGGAAGAATAAACCTGTCTGGTGAACAACTGCAATAAATAAACTCTATAATAAAAAGAAAAAATTGCTGTTCAGGACCAAGGAGGAGTAGGTGCCCAAGAGGAAGAAGCACTCTCTCCTTAGCATGAACAAGCAAATAAGAGCACTAGTGAAATCCTCCAAAGCGAAGTTGGAGTACAAACTAGCCACGTCTACTAAAGACAATCATAAGGCCTTATTCACATATGTCCACAATCTGCTCAGAACTGGTGGTCAAGGATACCATGTACACAAATGCTGTAGATACAGCCAACCTGCTGGCAGACAGGTTCAGTGACAACTTCACCCCTCTGTACTCCCCATCAGTAAATCAGGACTACCCCAGCACCTACCTCCTTCCCCTTATTTCTAGGGAGCAAGTCATCACTGCCCTCTCAAAGGCATAAAATACAACCTCCATGGGACCCGATAACATCCCAGGCTGCATCCTATATGAACTCAGGCAGGAACTTGCAGCACCATTGGGCACCCTATTCAACCAAAGCCTGAGTACCAGCTTCATCTCAGTTGAGTGGAGGACAGCCACTGTCATCCCTTTGCACAAAGGTGGAGCATCCACAGATCCAGAAATTATAGACCAAGCAGCCTAACTAGCCTGGATCTGTAAGGCCATGGAGTGGATTACTATGGCCCTCATTAACAATGCCATTGGCAACCTCTAAACACTCGATCCCACACAGTTTGGTTTCGTCAAAGGGAGGTCATGCCTGTTATATTTGGTCGACTTCTTTGAGACAGTCACCAAAGCCATGGACGAGGGGAAGACAGTGCACATTGCCTATCTTGACCTGGCCAAAGCCTTTGATACTATTCCCCACTCGGGTATAACAGACAAACCCTCTCAACTAGGCATCAATCCATATGTTACCAGATGGGTAGCAAACATTCTCACTGATAGAACCCACCTAGTCAAACTAGGGGAAGCCACCTCAAGCAGTAGACTCGTACTGAGCAGTGTACCTCAGGGATCAGTCTTGGGGCCTCTGTTGTTTGGGATATACTTTTCTGAGGTGCAAGTCAAAACCAGTGGGCTATATCTTTACACATTTTCTGAAGGCACGCCCTCTTAGGAATAAATAAAAAATGCTGTTCTTATAAAGAAGGATTTTTACAGTTTTTATATAGTTTTTACACAGTTCTTAAATGTTTTTAAAATGTATGCAAACGCTTTTGAATATGTGTTTTATATCATATATGTACTATTTATGCACACATTTTTAAATACTTTGTTCACTTTAATTGATGTGATTAATTAAGTCAGCTGACTTTGTAAAGGATTATTTAGGATGAGCACTGTCTTTGAATGTTGTCTGATGAAGCGACTGGATGTCATGAAAGTGCTTACTTTGTGTGTATCTTTGTTGTTTTATTGAATAAACAGTTTACAGCACGTTTCTAGCCTGCAGGCTTAGTGCAGTATTTTTTACTTATTTGGCTTTTGTTTTCCTGCACTACTCTATACCCTGCCTTCATTCATTTTGTTCTTATTTCTTGCTATTTGTTTGAAGCAGGGGCATGGCAGAAACAATTGAAGAAAGCAACTTATCAAAGCAGAGAGAGGGAAATAGTGACTCTGATCGCTTATCTCGCATTTTAAATGTGAGTGATAACCCACTATTGGATATCATTCGAGTGAATGCTGTTATGAATAATGCAGAGGTAAATCAACAAACACCAGAGTTTCTGCAATGCTATAAAGATTTAGAAAATAAACTGTATAAATACAAGCGCTACAATGTCAATGCTTCAAGTTTTAAACATGCCCAGTTATGGGGATGTTTACCCTGAGTTACTGAGAAGGTGGCAACAACTGAATTTAAAATCCAGTGCAGAATATATTCAGCTTTTAACAGAGTTCTTTTTACCTATGGAGGAAGAACTAAAAGATGATATATTGTCAATGCAAAACTTTATTTTTAACAAGTTTCCTGCAGAAGTCATCGGTGACAAGATAGATTTATTGCAAGACAACATTTTGTCTTATGAGAAAAGATTGCAGCAAATGAATATCAAGAAGCTGCATAGAGACTTGAAAGATTTTCAAAATCAACATGTATTCTCTTGGCCAAGAGATTTAATTAGAACTGCCACTACTACCTCTGATGGGCGTTTGCATCAGCCATAACAGGAAGTAATACTGTACCTATCACTTCAATGACACTAGCGGGCACTACATTAACTTCTTCTCCACAATCTGCATCTACTCTGGCGTCTATTGCTAGCAACACTGATTCAATGGACCAAACTACAACTATGAATAAGTTAGATCTTGGAGCCAGCACGAGTGGAATCTTTTAGTTATGTACTGGTCTGACTTCCTCTGCTGCTGTGTCCTATCCAAGTAAAACCTCAGTTGTCTATGCACATCCAACTGATGAAGTCTGTATTCTGCCTTGTTGGAAAATTTTGGAAAGAAAACTGGTAGCTCTATAGATTGCTGCAGACAAAGAGCAGGAGAAACTTTCAGAAGAAATGACGGGTTTAGTCTTAGAGATACTCTTATCTTTGTGAAAGATCAGATAAGGGGGCTTAACAGAGAGGGCTTGAAGCTCCGAAACTCTTCTGGCTGAAGTAATAGCTACCAAGAAGGCAGTCTTCCAAGATAAGAACTTTTGCTCACAAGTGGCCGCCGGCTCGAAGGGATGAGACGTCAAGGCTCCTAAAACTACATTCAAATCCCATGGCAAAACAGGTTGCGACACCGGGGGGGGGGCGAAGCAACCATGCTCCCTTAAGAAAGGCCTTACACAACTTATGACTCATGAATGATGGCTCGAAGGCAACATGATAATTAGAAATCGCTGCCAATTGGACTTTAAGCGTGGAGACAGCAGAACCCTGTCTAAAAAGAGTTGCCAAAAAATCTAATACTGCGGACACTGGGGCTGTCAGAGGGTCAAGGTTGTGCTGCTGGGCCCAAATGGCAAACCTTTTCCATTTATTAGAATATATCTCCTTAGTGGAAGCTCTGTGAGAGGAAGACAGAATCCGGACCACTTCAAGCGAAAGGATATGCTGTCTGACTAAGGTCGGAAGTGGAGCAGCTGAGCCGTTAGCTTGAGAGTTCGCAGTGATGGATGGGCCTGACCTGACTGAAGAGTCAGGAGGTCTGGAGCTGGGTCCAGAATCCAAGGATCCTTCACTGCATACTTCCGAAGGAAAGGAAACCAAACTTGGTGGGGCCAGTGTAGTGCGATTAAAATCATGTTGCTTCCCAAGCAGATCGCCTTCTGAATCACCTTTGACAGTAGTAGGACCGGAGGGAAGGCGTAGAGCAGACCGGAGGGCCAATTGTGGACTACAGCGTCCCTGGGTGACCCCCCCCTGGGGGGGGGATCAGGGAGAAGAAATTGCTGCACTTCGCGTTCCAGGGGCTGGCAAAAAGGTCGCAACAGGGAAACCCCCATTTGGCAAAGATCCGAGCCTCTACTCGGTCATTCAAGGACCACTCGTGAGGCATCAGAATAACTCTGCTCAGCCTGTTTGCTATCACATTGGACTTCCCCGGAATGTGCGTTGCCACTAGAAATCTCTGGGAAGCGATTGCCCAGTTCCAAACTCTCATGGCTTCTCTGCAAAGAGGATAAGACCTGGTTCCTCCCTGCTTTTTCAGGTACCATACTACCGCCATATTATCTGAGAAGATTGCGATGGTACCCTTGGGAAGAGAGCTGTGAAGTGCTTGCAACGCTAGAAGCACTGCCCTCATCTCCAGGGCATTGATGTGTAAGTGGGTTTCATGATCCTGCCACGTGCCTTGAACCGTCCTGTCCAGAAAATGCCCCCCACCCTATCTGGGAGGCGTCCGTGGTCACAGTGGCAATGGGTCAGGGGGGGCAGAAGAATCGCCCCTGGTTCAAGTTGGAGGAGAGGCGCCACCAATGAAGATCTCGCCGGCAGGTATCCGTAATGAAAATCAGGTAGGACAAGGGCAGATCTTGGTATGACCACTGGGTCGATAGGAGCCATTGGAGAATTCGCATGTGCAATCTTGCCAGAGGGACCAGAAGAATGGCGGCCGCCATCGACTCCAAAAGCTGAAGGACCATCCTGGCTGGGGCTTTGGTTCGGGGTAGTAAGGCTAGGACTTGGTTTTGTACTATGTTTATCCTCTCTGTAGGAAGGAATGCTCACATCTCGACAGAGTCTAGCTCTGCGCCTATAAAGGCAACACGATCTGATGGCAATACAGACTTTTCCCAGTTGAATGTAATTCCTAATAGATGTCCCAGTTCGATGGTAGCACTCACGGCTTGAATAAGAAGATGCCTGGTGGGGGCGGTGAGGAGCCAGTCGTCTAGATACGGAAACACCTGGAATCCCAGATGTCTCAGGTGAGCTGTCACCACTGCCAGACATTTGGTAAACACCCTGGGGGCTGTGGTGAGACCAAAGGGCAGGGCTCGGAACTGGAAGTGACTGGCTCCTAGACGGAAGCGTAAATGTATCCTGGATGACCTGTTTATCTTGATGTGATAATAGGCGTCCTTGAGATCGATGGAGCACATCCATACTCCTTTTTCCAGCAATGGGAAAATGGATTGCAACGTGACCATCTGGAACTTGGACTTCTTTACAAAGCGGTTTAGGTGGCTGAGGTCCAGAATGGGTCTCAAGTCCCCTGTTTTTTTCGGCACCAAAAATAACTTTGAGTAAGTTCCTAATCCGGTCTGGTCTGCGGGGACTGGCTGGATGACTCCCTTTCCGAGCAGCTTTGCGACCTCTATGGCTGCTTGATCCCGTTGACTGGGTGGCACATCCGGGATTTTCCTTGACGGTGGAGGGGGACTGATAAAGGGAATGGCGTAACCTCTGGCGATGATACGAAGCACCCACTGATCCTGAGTGATGGAACCCCAGGCCCTTGGATGCTCCGAAAATCGACCCCCGACTGGCTCCGAAGACGCACAGTCAGGCAGTCCCACAGGGACGGTGGAAGGAGGAACCACAAAAGGATTTGTGGTCTCCTGTGTTGCGGGGGCCTCGCCGCCTCTAGGGCAATGTCTTCCAGAATAATTCCCCCCTCCTCTGCCTCTGGAAGGGGGGGGTCACTCTGATGGGCAGGGAAAGACTTTCTGAACCACATTTTTCCTCCCCTCTGCGCCTTGGGATAAGGTTTCGAAGGGAACGAAAAACGGGCCCCAATGGCAGACAAAGTCTTACCCTCCTGCTCGCATCTAGTGAGTGTGTCTTTCACCTTGGGTCCAAAGAGAGAGGACCCGTCGAATGGAGCATCTGAGAAAGAAGACTTGGCAGACAAAGTCTTACCCTCCTGCTCGCATCTAGTGAGTGTGTCTTTCACCTTGGGTCCAAAGAGAGAGGACCCGTCGAATGGAGCATCTGTGAAAGAAGACTTGAAAGCCTCTGCAAAGTGACACAAGCGCATCCAGGCTTGCCTTCTAAGGGCTACGCCCGAATTCGCTGCCCTACTCGTCCCTTCGGCTGCATACAATATGAGCCTCATGGATGAGTTAACAATCGACGAAAGGGTAGACAGCTGGGTGTTGACAGACTGCGTCAATGCCTCAGGCACGTTACCCAACAGGGTATCTCCCAACTCCTTTATGAGATCCCTTTGAAGCCTCGTAAAATGACACAAATAATTCAGCGACTGCAGGGTAAAGGTTGCTGAAGTCAGGGTACGCTTCCCGTATCTATCCATGCTCCTGGACTCCTTGTTAGGAGGATGGATAGATGTAGATGCCTCTGCCACATCCTGCTGGGTGGCAGATGCCACCACCATAGCATCCACTGGGACTCCCTTGGTTAGAAACTCCTTGCCAGGGGGTGCAGATAAAAATTTGTTGGGGCGAGAAGGAACTGGCTCCACAGAGTCAGGGTGTTCCCACACCCTTTGACAAATAAGGTCCAGTAATTCATCGAAGGGTGGAGACACCCAGGAGGCGGAGGTTGTGCTCCGAAGGCCTTGAGGAAGACCGACTCCTCCACGAAAGGGGTTTTGAATGGCCAGTCACCCCTCTGTCTCAAGATCTCGAGGACATCGGAGAATGAGACATCATCAGAGGACAACTTCGGGGACCCTTCCGCATCATCTAGGTCGGTGTCCGAGGTGACAGACTCATCTGGGGAGTCCATGTGCTTCTTCTTGCAAAACTTTTTCCTGGGGGGCTCTTCAGGCAAAGACTCTGATGGCTCCTCGGAAAAAGGGGGGCCACACATGGAGGAATCCTCAGGCCTCAGAGCCGCACTGTCAGAAGACAGGGGGGCACCAGAAGCTCTAGTCACCGTGTCTAGGGAAGGGGTCACAGATTCAGGTGAAGTCACTAGAGATTTGTCTAGCGCACTCCTCATAGCCTCGAAGGCGGGTCCACCAGAACCTAAAGAAAGGCCCGCCTGCGAGACCATGACCGGTGTCGGGGTCCCCCTAGCCGAGGCACCAAGGGGGAGACTCGGGGCCAAAACCAGAAGCCCCGAGAAATCCCCCTCGGGTTCGGCCGAGGAAACCCGAGAACTGAAACCCTTGGAAGGAACAGAAAAGGTTGGAGCTGAAGACGGCACCGACAGACAAGCAGTGGGTCTCAGAACCAACTCAGGAACCTCACCAACCCTTGGGACCAAACCACGCCAACCGTGGGTAAATCCCGCATTACCCACACCCAGGCATGGGTTATTGCTATAATATTCCCTGCTTTGGGCTACCTGGGGTAGAATTGTGCCATCCTCAGGTAGTACAGGCAGCAAATCAATGAGTCATTTCTTTTCTCATATAGCCTCACTGTAAAGATTTTAAACTGCATTGAGTTTCATTACAGTTTATTGTACTGTATGAGCAGGTGGTATTGTTTTCTGTTTTTTCCCCCCGTTTCCTCAGCTGAGGTACAGCTGTGGAGTTGGTATGTCTAATTGGCAGAGGTGCTTGTTCCTCTGCAAAAAAATGTGTCTGTGTGTGTGTACATATGTACATATATATATACATATATATATATATATATATATATATATATATATACATATACACAGTTTCACTTCATAATACTGAAATTCAGAACGTTGAAACCAAAATCCTGAAAGTTTAAAATCCTGAAACTCAAAATACATATACTGAGTTTAAACAAGATAAATCATATTACTTTCCACCAAGTATAAGTAGGGGGGGGGCAAGCTCCCATGCACCCCCCATGTGGGGGGCTGTGCCCACCACACCCCCTGCTACTTAAATATATCAACTCCAAGATTGATATTTGAAGGAATGTAAAGTACAGTTTTGTACCTACCATAAATGTAGATGTTCGAGGATCCACATTGCTGCAGTCCTAACAATTGGGTAGTCCGCTGTCCAGTCGGCCCGAATACCAAAGTATATGGCTGACGTCGATCAGGGCGCATTAGACTGACGTCAGTACGTCAGGGTACTAATGCGCATGACCGACGTCATATCCTCAGTCTTTTCTTGCCCCAGATGTCAGACGACCCTAAAAAGACAAGGCCAAATATACCTGCACCAAAAATATGTAAAATATATACAACATTACCAGCATATAACCTCACCTACACAACCACCCCTAAACACAGAGGGGAAGGAGGGAGGGTAAATTGGACTGCAGCAATGTGGATCCTCGAACATCTACATTTATGGTAGGTACAAAACTGTACTATGTTCTTCATTCCACATTGCTGCAATCCTAACAATTGGGTAGAATCCCAAAGCAGAGGTAAGGGAGGCTGGCAAATCATAAAGAAGCAGGAGCTGACAATATGCCTTGCAAAATAGCTGTGGCAAAACCAGCCCTAGACTTAGAGTAGAGAGGAAGGTGATAATGCTTAGAGAAAGTATGCACTGAACTCCAAGTAGCTGCCTCCAAAATATCCTTAGTTGCCACCCCCCTTAGAAATGCTGATGAAGTGGCAGTAGCCCTAGTGGAATGAGGCCTAATCCCAGCTGGAATCTCTTTGCCATGATGGGAATAACAAAATGCAATGCAAAACCCAATCCACCTAGAAATAGTTTGTTTTGACACAGGCTTGCCCTGCGAACTCAAAGCAAAAGAAACAAACAACTGCTGAGACTGCCTAAAATCCTTAGTCCTGCTTAAATAATAACGCAATTGCCTGTGTACATCTAAAGTGTGCAAAATCTTTTCCCCTTTATTTTGAGGATCTGCATAAAAAGTAGGCAAATGAATAGTTTGGTTTAAAGCCACACTAGAAACCACCTTAGGCATAAAGGAAGGATTAGTACGTAATGATACCCTATCCTTATGAAAAATCAAAAAAGGCTCAACAGCCATAAGGGCCTGCAACTCAGAAACCCTTCTTGCAGAAGTAATGGCCAACAAAAAAGCAGTCTTCCATGACAAGTATTTCAGTTCAGCAGTAGCCGCAGGCTCAAAAGGTTGTAGAGTAAGTTTCTCCAACACAAAATTGAGATCCCAAGCAGGAGTAGGAGCTCTACGTGGGGGTCTTATATTCTTTGCCCCTCTAAGAAATTGCTTGAACAAAGGATGTGAAAACAATGGTGGGTCACAATCATAGTGAGCTGAAATTGCTGCAGCATGAATCTTAATGGAAGAGAAAAACAAACCTTTGTCCAATAACTCAGTAAGATATTGAAGAGCCACACTCAAATTAGGCTCAGAAATCTCCAAATTCTTTGCTGCAGTCCAAAATAAAAATCTCTTCCATTTTTCTGCGTACACTTTCCTTGTACTAGGTCTTCTGGCTTCCATAATCACATTTAAAACTTGTTGAGGAAGTTGAGACCTGCTGTCTTTCAAAACAGAATATGCCAGGCTGTTAGATGAAGAGAGTGAAGCGTGACATTGAGCAGGTGACCGTCCCTCTGAGACAACAGGTGTGGAATCAAGGGTAAAGGCCATGGAGGCTTCCTTACCAGACTCCTCAGTAATGGGTACCAGTGCTGCGAGGCCAATCTGGAGCTATTAAAATCATCCTTGGCTTGTCTTGTCTGACCTTTAGAAGCACCTTTGAGAGAAGAGGCAGAGGTGGAAAAGCATACACATGAAGATTTTTCCAACTGAAAGAAAGAACATCCACTTTCCAAGCTGTGTGATGAAACCTCTTTGTGCAAAACTTTGGCAGCTGGTGGTTTAGTGGAGAAGCGAACAGATCTATGTCTGGAGTTCCCCATGACACTGTCAATTTTTGAAATACATGAAGATCCAGTTTCCACTCGTGGGGATCCATGATTTGTCTGCTTAACACATCTGCTAAGGAGTTCTGTGCTCCCGGCAGAAACCTTGCCTGAAGAGTTAGTTGCAAACTGAGCGCAGTCTCCCATAGAATCATTGCTTGCCTGCACAATGGGTAAGAATGTGTTCCCCCTTGTTTGTTGATGTACCACATGACAGTTGTGTTGTCTGTTAGAATCAACACCTGCCCTGGAAGAAGTAACTCCTTGAAAGCCATTAATGCAAACTGGACTGCTAACATCTCTTTCATGTTGATATGTAGATGCTGTAGTCTGGCAGGCCACTTGTCTTGTATCCACTTTCCATTTAGATGAGCTCCCCAAGCAATGTCTGAGGCATCTGTCGTTAGAATCTGACTCGCCTCTGGCCGGGACACAGAGAGTCCCTTGTTTAGGTGACATTCCTGAGCCCACCACAAAAATTCCTTTTGAATGCAAGGTATTATTTGAATGACAGTGTCCAAATCCTGGCAGTGCTGTGTCCATACATTTTGAGATACCATTGCAGCTTCCTCATATGCAGTTTGGCATTGGGAAGCACCAGAATACAAGATGCCATGAACCCTAAGGCTTGAAGGACTGTCCTTGCAGTCAGCCCGGACTGAAGAGATAGTTGATGGAAGTAACTGGAAAGATTCTTTTGTTTGTCCGGGGTTAAAAGGCCATCTGGGCTGCTGTATTCAGTCTCACACCCAGAAAGCACATGTCTTGAGAGGGTACTAGACTGGACTTTATTTCGTTCACAGAATACCCTAGGCATCTTAGCACTGCTATGACATATTCCAAATGCTGTAGAAGGTCTTCCTTTTCTTGAGCCAGAATCAGGCAGTCGTCCAAGTAAGGATAGATTTGAATTCCTTTTAGCCTGAAGTAAGCTATCACTGGAGCCAGAACCTTTGTGAATACTCTGGGCGCAGTAGATAAGCCAAAGGGCAATGCAGAGAATTGAGAATGAGAATTTCCAGCTCGAAAACGCAGATACTTCCTGCAACTTAGTCTTATAGGCACATGAAGGTAAGCTTCCTTGAGATCTAAAGTTACCATCCAGTGATCTTTGCCCAGCAGAGGTAAAAGCTGTTGTAACGTCAACATTTTGAACTTGGGAATGTCCAGATAAGTGTTGAGGATAGATAAATCCAAAATTGGTCTCCACGTGTTCCCCTTCTTCGGTACTAGGAACAGGCGAGAATAAAATCCTAGGCCCCTTTCTGGCACAGGAACTGGCTGAATGGCCCCTATTTGAAGCAACAGAGAAATTTGCTTGTGAGCCTCTTTTCTTTGTAGAGGAGGAATGTCTGGCATGCCTTTGAAAGGAGGCAAGGTATGGAAATAAAACCTGTAACCGTGGTGAATGATATCCAAAACCCATCTGTCTTGGGTAATTAAATCCCAATTTTCTTTGAAAAGAGCCAGCCTTCCTCCCAAAGGTGCTGCCAGGCGAGAATGTACTGGCAGCTGAAAAGGTAGGTCATTGGGTCTGTTTACGAAAGGACTGACCCCTGCCTTCACCAGAAGACTGAGCAGGTGAACTCCCTGTTCTAGGCCTAAAACAACCTTGTGCTCTGCCCCTACCACGTCTAGACCTACCCCTAGACTGGGAATCATAAGCAGGATATGTCCATCCCTTAGTAGGCCAATTTCTACTAAACTTCGGAGGCTGAACCTGCAAAAAATCCTTAACAGTTTGCATAGACTTAGCCTTGTCCTCCATTTTCTTCAAAACTGCTTCCACAGGCGCACCAAACAACACATCAGACTGTAAAGGAGCATCCAAAATCCTTGTTTTAACATGCTCAGCTAAATTCTGATCCCTCAACCAGGCATGCCTACGAAGAACAGAACCAGTGGCAGCCACCCTCGAGGAGGCCTGCACAGCATCAAAACCACATTGCAGGGAATGTTTACCCACCTGTTCAGACACATGAACTAAATCCTGCAACTCTTTACACTCAATACCTGCTGCCAGAGCAACCACCTTAGATTTCAACTGTGAAAGGAGGTAATTCTGATATTTTAACATGTGAAACTGACAATTCAACGCCCTCATGGCTAAAGTGGAAGAAGTATACACTTTCTTTCCCCATCTATCCAAAGCCCTTGCCTCTTTATCAGGAGGAACAGGATTTTTAACAACAGAGGCCTTCACACCTTTAGGCCCCTGAGAGACAGTTTCGGGTCTGCCCTAGGACTCTTAAAAGATACTTATGAGCTTCAGGCACCCTATAGTACCTATCCGGTTTAACTGGGGCAGGAGGCAAAGAATCAGGATTCAGGGAAGCCTCTGCAAAAACATCTTCCACCACATTCAGAACAGGAGGTATAGCTAAAGGCCTATGCTGGGGTAAAACAAGAATTCCCTAAGCCTCTTCCTGGAATCAGAGAAATCTTGACCTTCCCATTTAAAATGCTCCCTCATGGAATGCAGAGTCTCTGAAAATGAAAAATCCTCAGGAGGAGAAGCTGAAGGAGTAGAATCATCCACATCAGAATCAGAATAAGGAGGATACTCCTGCAAGTCTTCAGTCAAGACTCAGAAGCCTCGAACATTGCTCAAAACTCTCAAACTCAGGTTCCACCCTAGGCCTCTTATCAGGAGGGGGCATAGAACCCCTAATCATAGTAATTAAATCCTCTGCCATTTTAAGCATATGTTTCTTAGGCAAAGACCCTGAAGCACTAGGAGAAACCCCACTGAAGCTAAACTTGGCCTGCCTCTCAAAGAAGCCTTGGAAACAGAAGGGGAGGCCCTAACCACCTTAGGAAGAGAGGGAAGAACAGCCACCTGAGAAGCCCCTCAGCCTGGCCTACTTCCTGAGAGGACACATCTTGTAACAGTAAAGTCTCTCCCTGAGACTCCAAAGAAACTCCTGGCAGAACCTCCGGCTCCACTGAGCCTTCTAGAGAACCGCCGTCCGGGACTGTCGGTTCTTCAACTCTAGGCTTTGCTGCTGTGTCCTTGCGCTTTTGGCGAAGCGGCGTCGGAGCATCCGGCGGCATTTTATAATTACAACGCTTCCCAAAACTAACCTGGCACAGTCTAACCTTCTCTTAATAGTGCGTTTGTTAAATCTAGCACAAGAGCGGCATCCAACAACGTCGTGCTCAGGCCCTAAACAAGGTATACACAAAGTATGGTAATCCCTATGAGGTATCTGTTTCCCACAAGAAATACAGTTATTCACTTTTTCTGACATCCGGTTAAATACTGAGGCAAGAAAAAACCAAAATATTCCCCAACGGGGTACTTAGCCAACTTTGATTCGGTCTGAAACTCTGACTTCAGAAACTTTCAGAACGCCAACCTGCACTCGCAAAATTGCTTCTGCATCGGACCATGCGGCAAAAAAGACTGAGGATATGACGTCGGTCATGCGCATTAGTACCCTGACGTACTGACGTCAGTCTAATACGCCCTGATCGACGTCAGCCATATACTTTGGTATTCGGGCCGACTGGACAGCGGACTACCCAATTGTTAGGACTGCAGCAATGTGGAATGAAGAACATTTAGGTTTTTGTTGTTTACATTCAGTATATGTATCTCATTTGTTTTCAGGATTTTGATTTTCAGTATTTTGAGCTTCCATATTATGAAGTTTTCTCATTTTCAGTGTTTTGATATTTCAGTATTATGAAGTGAAACCATATATATGTGTGTATGTATATATATATATATATATATATATATATATATATATATATATATATAGATTCACTTCATAACACTGAAAGCTCAAAACACTGAAACTTCAAAATCTTGAAAACTCAAAACACTGAAAACACATATCATACATATACTTAGTTTAAACAACAACAATCATAGAACTTTCCATCAAGTGTAAGCAGGGGGGAAGCCCCCCCTGCACCCCCCCTGTGAGGGGCTGCACCCCCACACCCCCTGCTACTTATATATATCAACTCCAAGATTGCACTTCACTACACTAAGTGAAATCTTGGAGTTGATATATTTATGTAGCAAGGGGTGTGGTGGGCACAGGGGGACTTGCCCCCCCTGTTTACTCTTGGTGGAAAGTGCTATGATTTATGTTGTTTAAACTCAGTATATATATGGTATGTGTTTTCAGTGTTTTGGTCTTCTATATTATGAAGTTTTCTAATTTTCAGTGTTTTGAGTTTTCAGTGTTATGAAGTGAATCCATATATATATATATATATATATATATATATATATATATATATATATATATATATATATATATATATATATATACATATATATACATATATATATATAAATATATATATATATATATATATATAAATACACACACATATACATATATATGTGTGTGTGTATGTATGTATGTATATATGTATATATATATATATATATATATATATATTCTATTTTTACTTTTTATTTAGACTCACCACTTTGGAACTTAGATTTTTGGCAAACAGTGATCAGAAAAAAAGTCTCTTCCACAGATGACAGGTAAACAGTAGAACCATGGTTATGACTTTTTTACTCCATTATGAAGGCTCCTCTGTAGCTAACATTTCACTACAGGATCAATTACATGACAATATCTTTCAACCATTAGCCTTACATATAAGACATTGACTTGCTTGGGTGACACTGTCCCCCGTAATGCATCTCCAAGTGTCTATGCTCAGCCTTCAAGTTGCTGCTACAGATTCCAATAGTTCAGTACGATTAGGCTAAGGAAATTCTGATCTTTAAAGTACAGCTAAAGACCAGTATATGTGGATAAATAATTTGTACTTGCCTGTTGCTTGCATGTATCATTTACATCATGATTCCTAGTTTCATTACTGTACAATAATTTTACAGTCTGTTACAGTTAGTCTTTACATTATTAATGCTGTTTTTTTCATATATTTGCATACACCTACACCGCTGGTTAATGATATTTTTAGAACAGCACAGAACAAATAAACTGTCGACAAATTTGAAGATTTTGAAATGGCAACATTCTAAATGCTCCTACTGCTAAAGTTAAAGTCTTCCAAGTCCAATGTGAGTTCAACTCCATTGTTTAGGTGACAAGAAAAACTGTAGCAAAAAAAGTCATACATAAATTCTGAGTAATATTCTGACCTCTCACCTAACAGTGTTTGTACCACCACTATAAAGATGATGTGGATGTGTTAACTGGTGCACTGACCTTTTGTGATTGCTTGGCTGGCAGAAGTATAATAAAACAGAATCCAGAGCAGATATTAACAACCTAAATAATAAAAAAAGCCATATACATTCCTTCATTGACCAGTAATTCTGAAAGTTCAGGTAGAAGTGGTCTCTTGGTTAAGAAACAACAAAACTAAAAAGTACACACTGATCTGAAAACAAAAAACATGGGTACTTTTCCATTAACGGGGCAACACTTAAAATGAACGACTGATGTCAACTCAGCACTGGTTAGTTTTTCCTGCTTGTAATTTTGTCTTCCTCCTCACAGGACTATTGATTTGTTGACATTTCATTACTGCTTATTTCAGTGTTGGATCCTGGTTTTAATTTGGCCTTTGTCTGTTGTGAGAGTAGTAATGATTTCGGTTTCGGAAGTCTGTTTGAAGTGAAGTCACTGCTGCTGCTTTTTTTTTGTAGTTTTACTTTTGTCTTCCCTGTGACAGTGTTAATGTTCATCAGATGCCAGTACTCACTGTTGCTTTGTTGTGTCCAGCTTTTAATTTTGTCCTGGTTGTCAGACAAGTACAATATTTTCCTCCAAACCCAGTGCTGCTTATTTTGTTGTTGCTGTTCTGTGGTTTTCATTTTGGTTTTCATCTCAGAGTGTTACTAATTTCGCCCTAGGTCAGTGGTGCTTACACACACAGTTTTAGACAGGTTCCCTGTTAGTTCCTAAAAAATTTATACATCACAGACGTTATTTTGTGAAAAAAGAAGGAAGTATTCCAGTTTGTGACCACCTGCTAATTTGTAAGGATCACTGTTTTAATTGTGATTGTCTCATGCATGTATGTAAACCTAAACACACTGACAATGAGGACAAAGCCATTCAAACAACAACAGATTAAATGGAAACCACAGCAAAACAGTACAACAAGCAGTACTGACATGATACCACATCAGTAACACTGCCAGAAGAAAGAGAAAAGTAAAAACAGGAAAAATGAACAGCACTCACTTCAGATGAAGCACACATTTTGGCTGCCCCGTTAAGGCTTTTCAACAGAGGTTCCCATTTGTCCAAGTCGTTTGTCCCCATTGTCAGTGTTTGTGTGCCTTGACAGATGTTTTGATGTCAGGAAATCAGTCGTGGTGTGACGACACACACAAACTTAAAACTAGGAAAGAGTTGACATCAACCGCGCCTTTTTCCTGTTGCCCCGTTAACAGAAAAGTACCAAAACATGTATACTGATGTAAAAAAACCGACTATAAATATTAATGTACATTTTAACAATGCTTGTGTAAGCATCAGTAATAGTTACAGGAAGCATGTAATTTGATCACTGTCTATTTTGTCAAGGCTGGTATTACCAAACATAAGGCAAATAAGGGTAATAGTGGCTAACCCTTTTTATTGTGATATGCACAGTTTTGTTGTGCAGCGGTTTTATGCTTAGAGGATTTTTACATGATGACAGTGAGGAAACCATGCCCATGCAAGGACACTTTGTACTTTCCCCAGTGTTACCCCTTTTTTCAGGGTTATGTCATCATGCAATCAGTATATTACACAAAGGGGTTGGGGTAAACCCTTCTACCTCAGATGCCTTTCTATAATTTGTGTGTCAATTAAGTTATGCCTTTTCAATACCCAGAGTCATGCTGTAACACCCTTCTTAAGAAGGGCAAATTGGGTCAGTCCAGGAGTAAATTTATAGGTACCCATTCAATTATCCAGTTTTAATCTGATGGATACCAACATGCCACTTTGTTTATCTTTCAAAGGAAGTCTGTTCTAGAGGTGGACCCAAATTCTTAAACTGTCACAGAGCCACAAGGTACAGCCAACACTCTGCAAGTGACTGCAAAGCCAAAGGCTGCTAACTTCTGAACTAGACAATACTGTTTTTTCTGTGATACGTTTATTGGAAACTTGGGGAGACTGGGCCTTTAACCACAATCTCTTTCACATACGATATGGCAAATCATCAAGCAGTACTGATTTTGCAGCTAGCTATCTATATATCTATATATGAGGAAGGAAACCGTGGCATTATAAATGACAGCCATTTTCCAGATGGCTGCTGATAAGGAAGCAGTTTATACTTAAAGAACCCAGTAAAAGAGTATTTTGGAAAAGCCTCATTTCAAATCCACTTATTTCTTAGATATTCACATGTATTCAATAACCATAATGAATCAAATCATAGTCCTGTGTGATTTGTATAATCACTAGATTTTGCATTAAAAAATATTACGGTTTTGAAAGAATGCATGGAAGAGTAGCTGTTTTGGTCATACATATAACTTAATAGAATGGTACTCCAAATGACCTGTAACAAAGTCCTACATTAAACATTTCAGTCTTGTTCTGCTCTGTTACATAACAACATAACCCCTCTATTTGTCTACAGACAATGTACTAATAGTAGATAAATTCTGAGCAGCTGCCCAAAAACATGATGGCACCCTGCAGTTAACTATCATGAAAGTGCCGTGATATAATTTCCTAATCAAGTGGCAGAGCCATGATGACATCATGTTTGTCAGATATTTCCAATGAAAGCAGCCGGTGTAATGGATTCTTAAGATTTTGCAAGTCCAGCATCTGCTAAGTTGTTGTTGGTGGTATGGGAAGGGGAGGGTCAGAAATAGAACTGTATTTTACAAACTTGCCTATCTCAGTAGGACGGAATGGATCTTAAGCCTAAGATCTTATGTCAGGCATTGGGATGGGGAATAGCTACAGCACAAAAATAAAACAAAATACCTATGGCCATAGGCATGACATTGTACTAAGATGCCATAAACATAATCTCCTCTCAGATAATGGATGAAAGTATTGGATTAGGTCTGTATGTGTTTACTTGCCTTTGTATAGTTACAAACTCTGGAGACTTTTTCCCTAGGCCTCCGCTGAAAATGGGCATTTATCCAGTTGGATTCTTCCAGTCAACAAATGTAAAATAAAAATAAAATAGGTCCAGCAGGGTCAGAAGTAAATCCTGGTATTTTGTATTTGAGGAAAGGAACCAGTGGCAACTGATAATTTGTTGCTTTTAATTGTATGTCTAAATCTCTATGCTTATGTAAATATCTTATGCAATCATATGTTATCTGCTATATTTTTATAAGTGAATGTGTAAATCACAATGCTCATGTAAATGTCTTCTGTATAGTATGTTAGCAATTGTTCTGGAGCTTCTTCCCCCGGGCCTCCGCTGAAAACGGACAGCTCTGTCCAGTCAGACCTCCACAGTAAACAAATGTAAAATAAATAAATAATAAATATACATATATTCATTCAGATCAATAAATTACTAAGTCTCCTGCCTTACATACATCCTAACCAGCAATGTCCATCAAAATATTCTTCTTCACCATAGACATTCTTAACCTTTAGCTAATCTGCAAAGTGTAAAACAGACCATTAGTTACATGCATCTTCTTGGATTATTTTTCTCTCCACAAAAACAAAAGGAAATAAATGTCAAAATGTCAATAAAAACAGCTTTCATTAGTAAAGCTGATTAAAAAAAACAAACAAACAAAAAAAAAAAAACAGAATGGACAATAATGCAAACAAGTTCTAGTTTGTTCTTTCAGCAAGAGTCAGTAAAATAAGGATTGCAAAGAACAGAAGGGTTTTGGGTAACTCCCGTTTAAGGGGCTCGACTATGATGCCATCAATGGGAGCATGGGTTACTGCATACAGGAAACAATTCCTCATAAAATGTGCATTTCTCTGGAACATTGGCCCAAGAGGCAAGGGATGAAAGGTGGATGTCATGCCTGTGGAAGTTGGGACGCTAAGAAGAAAGAAAGTGATGAAGATCTGGAAGTTTTTGTTTAACAGCATTTTAAAAGGAGAAGAATAACCAACATCATGGAAAAAAGCAGTGGTGGCTGCAATATCTAAGCTTCATATAGATTCATTTTGATTCTAAACAATGATTATAAAGTACTTAGGTCTATAACAGCTAAAGGAACGGCAATGGTAATGCCAAAATTGATAGATATGATCAATGTGGTTTTGTGGTGGGGAGTCAAACATTGACAACATTAATAGAACAAAGGTGATCCAGAGGGAAGCAGAATGTAAGAAAATACCACTGTTGCGGGTGGGTTTATGCAGGGAAAGCATTCCAGAGAGTAGGTTGGGATTTTATGAGTAGGGTGATGGAAGCATTTGCTTTCCCTGATAACATTATAAGGTTGATTAGATGGATATACATCTGAGGTGAAAATTAAAGTGGACAGGGGGTTCTTCTTTGA
The DNA here is from genome assembly GCF_019279795.1 of Protopterus annectens. Taxonomy (NCBI): domain Eukaryota; kingdom Metazoa; phylum Chordata; order Ceratodontiformes; family Protopteridae; genus Protopterus; species Protopterus annectens. Next base: position 1,261,173,072 of record NC_056733.1, read on the forward strand.
TAAGCTCTGTTTGAACAGAGGAACCAGACAAGGATGTCCCCTTTCCCCTCTGTTATTTGGGTTATATTTTGAACCATTGGTAAAGAAACTAAGGGACTCAGACATTCAAAATATAATTGGTCTGGTAGTCAAGAAAAAATTGGATTTTCAAATGATATTATTTTATACCTGATAAAACCAGAAAAGGACATTTCAGTGTAGTGGAGCATTCAGAGACAGTTTCAAGTTGTTCTGAGGTACAAAATTAATCAGCATAAAACAAAAGCAATAGCTGTAAATTATGTACCCAAACACAAATTGATTCAGCAATACCCATATTTATGGGAACATGATATAATGAAGTAGTTACGAGTATGGATTAAAAAGGATTCTGTTATGGCAGCTAAGGATATGTGGGGGGAAAATAAAAGATAATACAAAAACTGAGAAACTGAAGCTCTGTTTTATGGATACAGATAGGAAGATACAAGCAGTGAAAATGTTTTAGCCCCTTTAGTTTGATACACAGGTCAGGCATATTTTCATTAACCAGAGGAGAAGTTGTGACTAGCAATTAATAGAGAGTTGAAGGACTTTATTTGGGAGGGGAAGAGAGCAAGACTCAAGTGGGATAAGTTGATTCTTCCAATAGAACAAGGTGGTTTGGGATTACCTGCTTTGACGGGGGAATTTCAGTTAAACAGTTAAGACTCCTATACATAGCACAAGCAGAAAGCTAGAATTCAAAGTGAAATGGGATAATGATGATGAAACAGAGGGATTTTAGATGCAGATCCTAAGGAGAATATCAATAAACATATAGAATATTATATTCATAAAGCAGCAGAAAGTATTCTAAAAACTTAGCCAACATAAGGTTGGAGAAAGGAGATGCTGCCGATAGGATGACTGCAACTAGGGGTACACAGAATAGGCAAGATGGGGTTAGAATTTACCAGAGAAAGCTGGAAAAGGAACCAAGGTATTGGAAGCAAACAATTAAAGCGGGAAGGATAACAGAATGGGAAGAGGCCAAGATTAAATTTGGACTGCAAGCTACAGATTGCCTTCTCTACCAAGGATTGATATCAGAGTATAAGTAAAGAGAAAGAAATACGAGCAACCTAAATGAAGGACCCGCACTGGAAGAGTTTTTAGCACAATATAGAACAGAAGCTGCTGTTAAAAAAAGGATAATTAGTAGGGAGTATAAAATATTGCATGATAAGTATAGCAATCAATCAGAGGAGGTTAGAAAGGATTGGAAAGAGAGTGGAAAAGCAATTTATAAAGAAACAACAGGGAGAAATAGGTATGGTTCCCACACAGGCAACAAAGTCTCAAAGATTTAGGATTTTGGCTTGGAAGAATTTGCATAGGTATTTTTATACCCCAAGTAGACTCTAAAGCAAGTTTTTCTCAGGCAGATTGCAAATCTTGGAAAGTTTTATAGGGAAGAAAGAGGTAATTGGGAACATATTTTTGGGAGTATAATGAGTTTGCAGACTTTACAAATTCCCTGCAGATTACTCTATCAGACATACTGGGTGAGCAAATTGGTGTAACTAAGGAAATTATTATTTTTTTTAGCTGTGATAAAGAATTGGAATTGCCAAGACACAGCAAGGCCTTACAGAGTTTAATTCTGGTGGCTGCCAAAAAATCAATTACTAGAAAATGAAAATCAAAGTCTAAACCAAATGTACTAGAAGTAGTGAATATAGTAACAGAGATAAAAGAACTGGACATGGTATCTTTAGAAAAGGTTACAATAACATTACATAGAAAAAATGGGCATTGTGAGAACAACACATGCAGAATAATGTTTTGGAGGAGGAATGAAGTTTAAGGGAAGGCAAAAATAGAATGAGCTATGTAATGTTTGACTGACAATGACTGGACAGATTATAAGTGATGTATAATGCTTGCAAATGAAAATATGTCAATATGGTTTGTTTTCATTTTTATAAATGTAGGATTTAATAAATATTTAATAAAGATGTCTCTTGTTTAAAAAACAAAAACAAAAAAAAAACAACAGGCTAAAAGAACCTATGGCATAACTGTTTTTTAACAATTCTGCATAAGTGAAGTTTATTTTTAAGACATCTTTCACAGTTTTCTCTCTTGTTTTGTAAATGGCATGAGTGCTAACAGGACCTTTAGCCTTTATTGCATATTGGTCACAGGTACTTATTTCCTTATTCACCAAAGACACAGCCTTCTGCTTACCATACTATGATTCACTCTACAGCAGTACATCCGGCTTTTAAGATACAATTTGTTTATACAAGCAGAATTCTGGAGTCCATTGACTTAATTTCCATGACCAAATCTCTATTAATCAACATATGGAGAAAAAGGACTAGAAAACATTTCAGTTATGCACATTACTTTTTAAGCAAATCGCGTTGCTAAGTATTTTCAAGAAAAAACATCAGTTGCTCTTTACATCTTTTCTAATCCAGAGAAAAAGGATGAATACTAACAGAGATGCTGAAAGGTCTCCATAGTGATTTCTGCACTTCATTCACATGTCTAGAAATAGAGCTTTCACTCATCATTAGCAACATATCTACAGAAATTATGTATACTTATACAACTTCATCTCACCATGTGCTTAATAAAACATTACTTTCCCCCTTTCAAAAATGCTGAGATGCAGTCTGAATAATGCATTTCTTCTGGCAGCTTAATGGGATTAGTGCACTATAAATACACAATATAAAACTTTTAATTCATAAAATATCAAATGCCCTTATTTACAAATGAATTATGCAAAAGAAGTAAAAAATACAACATAATTTGGTCACTCAAATAGTTAGCTGCTTAAACATCTGCTAAGTATTAATTACACTCAAAGTTAACGATAAATTAACAATTTGGTTGACAGTCCATTTTGCTGTGAAATCACCTAAAAGTAAAATTGTTCAGAACATGGAAAATATACTGCCTGTGCAGCTTAAACTATGCATAAAACATACATACAACATTAAATTTGAAAAAAAAATCAACAAAAATATTACTGATTGTAAATGATAAGCTGCTTGACACACCAGAACCTTGCTAACTGTACTAAAGTAGAACAAAGAAAAACTGTATTGCACTTAAACATTAAATGCAGTCTTCCACTTAAATGAAAGCTCATGTTGGTATGAATAAAATGTTTGTGTACAGTCCAAGTAAGGCACAGGATGTATTTTTTGTGTGTGTCTATGCATGCCCATTTTTTTTAAAACCTGAACTAGCTAGTCTTTCTATGTGTGAGTAAAAATGTATTACAATTTTGGAACTAGCCCCTCTCCCCATATCCCAAGGTACACAAAGCAAAACTGATTACTCTCAGAACATGATGATAATGTGCATTATGAGGTACCCAATGTTATGCAGAGTGATCAGGATTCTACCATGACAAACATGAACACTTTGCACTGCATGATGGTCATGGAACATTTTTCAAAGAATGTAAACCTTACTTGGCAACTAGCAATTTCTGAAGTTATCGAATTTAATTAGTTTTGAGGTATAGGTATCAAATAGTTGACTAAGAATTAATATAGTCTGCTTTTTAGGATGAGAGAAAAAAGAATACGTTATTAATATTTATGTAACTGATGCAATATTTGCAGTAGCTAGATTGCACTTTATGGAATATACTGAGTTATCATGCCTATGACTAGAGGAAAAAAAACAGACTGGAACAATAAGTTCAGTATGCAACTATCCACTTCCTCATCTTCTTGTTTGGGTGAGGAGCATGGTGTTAGTAAACTGAGTAAGGCAGCCACATAGCCCATTCCCAACTGCAGCCCTTAGCTCACTATAAGAAATCCATAAGTATTCCCAAGCGAGCTAAAGGCCTCAGCCAAATGGGCCATGCTTCATATATGTGACAACCTCACTAGGCACTTAAAAGACTGTAACTGACCCCCTTCAACTTGGAAAAACACTGTCTCTACTGTAAGACCCTCCCCCCAGACTACCAAAGTCCTTGCTTTGTCACATACAGCAAGTTCAATGGTACCACAAAAGAACTTAATTTCCACCTTTTGCATCCACAATCTCTTCTATTCTGTCTCTGCAAAAAGTCCATGACCATGGGTGGGGATAAAAAAAGCAGACTGATCAGCAAACTGAAATAAAAATGCCCTACGGCTCTTTGTTTAACCACCACAGTCCAGTAAGCCTATGCACTGCCACTACTACTTCAACTCAGTGATAAATCTTCTGATTCCCTCTATCCTCACAGATGAGCAAAAAATCAAGATACTTAAAATCCTCCACTTTGGAATGCTAATCCCCTTGCAACAACAGTAATACACTCTTTTTAAGGAGTCATGCATGACCACTGATTCCGGAGTACTGGTTTTCAAACCCAGTTATATGACCTGAAATGTACCTTGATATCCTATGAATTGAAATGCTGAGCAGGAGACTAAGCCAGACACACACCCTTGGCAGAATTCTATACACACACTATAAAAATATGTGAGCACTAAGAATGTGGACATAGCTCTTGCTCCACAAATCCAAGGACTGAACAGTATGCAACTGTGGCCCTGGGACCCCATCGTATTGTAAAACCTACATAAGACATTCCAGAGTAGGTTCGTAATAAGCATATCCAGGAAACCATAGAGGAGCCTAGCCTAAATTCTCACAACCCCAAAGCACTGCCTGGTTAACTAACTTGCTGAAGGTTAAATAGTAGCAAGACAAACATTCAATGAAATCAAACCCTCTACCACAGGAAGTAGATCATAAACAGCTTACAGTGTTAATCCTCTGCAATAACTGCTAGTACATGGTCCTAGGTCTTCTCCTCCATAAAACCCCATACTGATGAACTCCAATGACCTGTTCAATACCTGAACAAGGACAGACAGCTGCTCCATTATTACATAACGAATATAATTCTGTACAATATGTAATTTTTATTATTGTTAACAGAGTCCATTGCTGTTTAAAGAAGGTTTACTATTAGAATTTCAGTCACCACAAACTTGAATCTCACTTCACGAGACACAAAAGGCTGGGATTCACAATATCAAACTCTCAGACTTGCCCACAGCTGCTAGCATTAAATTATTATTCGATGCCTATCCCACCTCTGGTACAGACAACCCCTGCAAGTTAAGCTAAGCGACACTCTAACATCCTTTAAGTCAAACCTAGATGATTGGATGGGTACCCACAAATTTATCTCCAGACTAATCTTTGTTGCCCTTGTTGAGAAAAGGGTACATAATGGCCTTCAAGACTTAACTGCCTTGTAATATCTATAATCCTGTAGCAGAAACGGTATGTAATTTGCATGTTTCTGTGAATGGCAGGGGCTAGCAAAAAGTTGCTAAAACAAGTGCTGCCTATGTCAGAAGCTGTCACTGAATCTCACTCTGACACAAATGTTCTTCAGGAAGGACTTACATAGACAAACAACTGGTGTCAGAGCCATGGACTAAAACTAAATGCCAAGAAATGCATAATAGTATCTTTTGGGAAGTCATCCATCCCTGGTAACTATCATACTGACAACACACCCTTTAGAGTTGACACAGTAGTCAGGGACTTAGGAACACACATAGATAGTAATCTAGCCTTTGAGCATCATGTGTCTACAGTAGTGAGGAAATCCTTCTATATTGCACAACTTACAAACAAAGGTCTGGCATCTCAGTCCAAGGAAGTCATTGTTCCACTGTATTTGGCATTCATCAGACATATAATTGAGTACAATGCCCCCCTTGGTATGTACCTAATCAGGCATATCCAACACCTGGAACATCTACAGAGGTTTCTCCCTAAAAGAATACAGGGTGCAAGTAAAATGTCCTATGCAGACCGCCTCACGGCCCTATCCATGTATTCTGTCTTCTACAGGTTTTTGAGGGGAGATCTATGCCTGGCATACAGGGCATTGTCAGACCCCACTCTGATGGACCTCCTGCATATCCACAAAACAAACAGCACCAGAATTACCCATTCCAAAGACTTAAACCTTGCCTGTGATATAAACAGGACCTGCTGGAGAGATAGGTTTGTATCCCAGAGACTACCACATCTATGGAACAGGCTCCCCATCCATGTGAAGCAGAGTTCCTCCCTAACCTAATTCAAGTGAAACTTGGACAATTGGATGGGAAACTGGAAATTCATCCCTGATTTGGTACCTATGTCTCCAACGGACACTGGTAACCTGTAAATGGTTCATCTTTCATGCCCCTGCTTACACTTATCAAGGGTATTTGAACTTGTCAAAATTTGGGATGCATGGCTAGGCTTAAAAAGGCCCTTGTGGTCTGTAGCCTAGTAAACATCTGTGAACATATGACTGTATGAACCTATGAAAGCTGTTTATGAAACTGCATACTGTTAGTTTCCAGCCATAGACTTTCCATCAGTGCAGATGAAAGTGCTACAAACTATATTTTAGCCAGCATTACACCATGCTATATGAAAATGGCCTGAAAGGGATGGTAAAACCGATAAATAAGAAAACTCCATGGCCAGTCAAGAAACTAGTACAATAAAAACTGTGAACAGGACTTAATACTAGGAATGCACTTCTGCTTTTTGGATGAGAGTAGTAAATGGAGGAATGCACAGTTCATTTTTTCCCCTTCAGATTACTCTTACTTATGGAAATCAGTGGAAGACTTTATATATTCTACAAAGTCAGTAGCAATGCTGGTGATGAATGGCCAGTTCAACCAATTTTGTCAGCTTAGGTCACTGAAGCGACACAATGCTGAGAAGGAAAATCATTCTGGCATTCTTTTTTTGTTGTCAGAAAATTTACTGAAAAATAAAGGCCCAGCACTGATACCATATGAACCAAATAAAAACTAACTAAAGGCTATTTTCTAAATGGTCAGCAAAAGAATTATTACTTATTTAGGTTGTAACCAAGCTTTATTATATCAGAAAATTTTAACTAGAACTGGGTCTCTTGAAGTAAACTCTATGCTCTAGTAAAGACTGCAACTCACCTTACAATGTAATGCTGGGATATAAAAATCTCACAATTACATTTTCTGATTATGATTAAAACTACCTGTTGTAATGTGCCAGCAAAAGGCATATGATTATTACAGCTAAAATGCCTGGATTGGTTGGTAATTACACAAGGAGTTACTTCCAAATACTAGGCATGATCCCAAAATACTTTTAAGTTTGGGCTGGTTTTGCATCTAAAATGTGCAATTAATGACAATGAGTAATCGAGTACATTACACTACTTACACATCAAGGACTATAGTGCAAAGGACTAGTAAGTCTCACTGGCAAACAGTAATCTTTTTTGTGGGAGGACGAGGAAGCAAGCATTCTGGCACTTGTAACAAAGAGTGTTTGGAAAAAGAAATGTTGAAATAAAACACTGCAATTATACAATCTGAATGACTGACTGACCCAGAAGTTACAAAGTATTAAATTCCTGGAATAGTCATGTTTGTCTTTCAGCTTTTCCTGGTTAGGAGTCATCACAGTGGAACTCTGGTCTGCTAATGATTGGCAGTAGATTTTCACGAATGCCGAGGTACCAGCTCGACATCCAACCTTCAACGAAGGCATGCCCATTTACGCATGTCTTTTGAACGCCCATCCAACCACAGGGAGGACATGCAGACTCCACACAGAAGGCACTCCCTGCACTCCAGCTGAGAATCAAACGGGAGAACCTCTTGCTGTGAGGCAACAACGTTACCGCTGCACCACAGCAGATTACACCCTGATATTTCCACTGGTCAGATCAGAATGCATGAAATGAGGTATAATAAACTATGTAACCCAAGAATCAAAACTTATTTTGTTGAATTTTAGTTTCAATAATTCTAGTTTAATACCTGATTAAACTACATACTGTAACACTGTAGAAGACAGCCTGTTGCATCTTCTGATTATTTATTTATTTAGTTAACATTTGTTAACCGGGAAAGTCTGACTTGGAACGAAGCCAATTTTCAGTGGAGGCCCAGGGAGAAAGGCTCTAGATGCATGTCTTTGTAACGTGGGAGGAAACCGGAGAACCCGGAAGAAACCCACACGAATGCAGGGAGGACATGCAGACTCCGCACAGAAGGCACCCCAGCTGAGAATCGAACCAAAGAACCTCTTGCTGTGAGGTGACAACGCTACCACTGCACCAATAAGAACTTCAAGATTTTGATTCAAACTGTTGTGCTTAAACAGTTTGTACTAATAGCTTGGGTCATTTGTTTATGAGAAGTTATGAGCAATAAAACTAATTTAAATATGTAAAAATCAAAACACACATTTGTTAATGACGTCATTGTAATGAGTATTGAAGGAGTTGAGAGGTGATACTGTTTTTTCTGAAGAAGTCAACTGTAATTTGTGATGAAAGCACTAAACATTAAATTTTATTTTTTGTTCTTGTGGTGTCAGCTCGCTTTGTGGTTTCCCAGTTTTACTAATAAGTAAAGCAGAGGCTGTCTCCAAGCAAAAACCTTATCCAAGAAGTAGACCCAAATATCCCCCAGGAGCTTCTTGAAGGGGGAAGGAGGGTGGGATGTGATGAATGGATGAAGATCAACAACACAGATGAAATGTTATGGTAAGACATAACTTCTTTATCTGATGAAGTTAATCTTCATTCCATTCATCACCGATGGGTCAGAGTCCCCAGCTACCTTATATTCTTGGGTGGGCCTATGGAAGAACATTCCTGAAAACCATTGAACCAAAGGACACCCTTCCCCTGGAGACCATATCCAACTTGTAATGAGTGATAAAGATATGGGGGGAAGCCCACATAGCTGCTGCACAGATGTCGTCCATTGAGGCTCTGGAGTGAAATGCCACAGAAGATGCCATTGATCTGTTGGAGTGAGCCCTGATGTTTGGTGGAACAGATTTCCTTTCTAGGTTATAAATGAAAATTATACAGTCTCTGAGCCATTTGGATAGAGTTACTTTAGAGACTGACTTTCCCATTTTTGGACTAGAAAAGACAAATCAGTAACTGGTTTGATATCCTGTTTTGCTCTGTCTAAGTAAAACCTCAACTGTCTGTGAACATCCAGTAAATGTAAGCAATACTCTCCCTTGTTGAAAACCTTAGGGAAAAAAAAAACAGGCAAATCAACAGTCTGATTAAAAGAGAGCTCGGAAATTACTTCGAGCAGGAAGGAAGGATTAGTCTGTAGTGATACTCTGTCCTTGTGAAAAATCAAATAAGGATGCTTGGTACAGAGTTTGGAGCTTGGATATGCATCTGGCCAAAGTAATAGCCACCAGAAAAAGAGATTTCCAGGATAGAAACAATGTCACACATGGCTGCCGACTCAGTGGGGAGGCCGTGTCAAAGATTGCAAAACAAGTGTGAGACTGCTGGGTTCTGTGGACTGCTTAACTGGAGGTTTTAAAAAGGTTTTGCTCAAATGCTGAGAGATTTAAGGAGAGTCACCAAGACCATTATGAAAATGCGAAATGGCAGCTAAATGCACACGAATATTTGATGCTGCGGCACCATTCTCGAAGACGTTCGATAGGTACTGCAGTACAGCAGAGACAGGAGCAGAAAATAGATCTAGTTATTTCCATCTAGACCAAATCAAAAATCTTTTCCATTTGTCAGCATAAAGTTTCCTGGTGGACGGTTTATGCGAAGCCACAATAATGTCACATATGGGAGAGGAAAGATTACAATGCCTGGCGGTCAATGGAAGTGGAGAAGCCAAGCTGTGAGCTTGAGGTGGGACAAGTTCGGGTGACTCAACCCTTGAGGGTGAGATATCAGATCTGGAGTTGGATCCAAGATCCATGGTCTGCAAAGTAGATGAGGCCAGAGAAAGGGGAACCATACCTGTTGGGGCCAATATGGTGCTATGAGGATCATTTTGCTTTTCAAAATATCCAGAAATATCAAAAACTTAGCTGAGAGCTGGCTTGAACGTGGCTTTACGGCAATGCGGCAAACGAGATCTGAGGTAACAGGGAGAATGGGATTATGGGTAATTATTAGCTCAAGACTTTTTGGCTGGCGCAAGCTTTGGTATAAGACTGACTCAGTTCCGAAGGCTCGAAACTGAACCCATTGGTGATGAATGGAATGAAGATTAACATCAGATCTAATTTTTGAAGACATATGCAAATTATCTGATTTAAATCCCAATCAGTTTGATTTGGTGAAGGGCTTAGTAAGCCACTTTGAAAAAGTTGCAAGAGCTGGGGACAGTAATCTAACGCTTCCGACACTATCCCTAATACTGGTGTTACAGAAAACTAGACAAGCTTAACATACATTAGCTATCCAACAGATGCCAAGTTGTGAAAGTTGCTCATTCTCTCTCTCAGAATGTAAATTTGTAAAGGATGGGGTGCCACAAGCATCAGTTCTGGGCTCTCTTGTGCTTGGCTTTTGTTTTGAAGACATCTGAGACAATATCCCTGAAGTGTAGATGACCACGTTTGCTGATGACTGCAAACTGGGCAATGTTACTCGCTCATGAACTGATTCAAACAGCTCTGGCAAGGGTTGTAATATGCACACACTGTGTGTATCAAAATGTAAATTAGAAAAAAAAAGTGCAACATAGTAGCATGTGGCAGAAAGGCCGTCCTCAGCTCATATGTTATAAATGTTACTCTTCTTCAGACAGATACGGTCATAAGAGACCTAGGTACTTATCTGGATAGATTTGTCTAATTCAATTATCATGTTTCCACCACAGTTATGAAATCCTTCTATCTGGCTCAGTTAATTTCTAAGGGACTATCTTAAAGTTCTAAAGAAGTCATCCTACCACTGTACACTTCCCTTCTCAGACTTGTCATTGAATACAGTGTCCCCTTTGGTAAAATTCAAACACTTCTAATGAAGAAAATTATAGGTCTTAAATCCCTTAACTACCCTGATAGATTAGCTTGACTGTGCTTATGCTAAGCAGCCTACAGATTGCTGCAAGGTGGCCTGTGTCTCACTTTTTGAGCCATGAAAAATCTAGGTCTAATTGACTTCCTATTTCTTTACAACACCTATGGCTCTACAAAACACCCACGCTAAGCGTACTTGAATCTACAACAACAAATAAACAAAACATGCTTCGGAGATAAGTTCTTAACGCAATGTATCATAGCCTCAGGAATACAATATCATTACAGATCAAATAAAGTACTACTATGGCTACCGTTAGGGCTAGTCTTGATGACTGGATGAGTAGACACAAATTTTTACTTGGGTATTAATGTACTGCCTTGCTGGATTTGGGAGGCAAGCACTATTATATAATTGAAAAGGGGGGCAAGGACTTTTAAGTTTGTCTGCTTAATGTGTATATGGCTAGGCTCCTTATGGTCTCTGTGACCGCTTACCTAGTATGTTCCTATATTCTTAGGTTAAAAGATGAAATATGCTTTGATCTAGAAACACAAAGTCAGGCACAGCTCTTCTAATCCCTTCCAACTTCTTGGAGACCAAGAACTGAAAATAGCAGAACATGCCTACCTCCTTTCCATTGTAGGAAAGTGCATACCACCTTTCTGCCAAGTACATATTGACCTTGCACCACAGATTTTAAGACATAAACTCATTCTCTGCAGCACATTGCTTTGGAGTAGCCTGAGTAACTTCATGTTGCCTTTATCTATGATGTCCAGAAACTATGATTCTCAGCTGATGTCTTTACAGGCTGGGGTAATATACAAAGTGCAGTCTGAGGGGATGTCTTGTCAGTTAGCTGAGAGTATTAAGGCCACCAGCTGTTAATAAACTGTACCTTGTTATTCTGAGTTTTATTTTTATTTAATTTATTTATTTATTAACATTTGCTGAGCGGGAAAGTCCACTGGGTCAGAGACCCATTTTCAGTGGAGGCCCAGGGATAAAAGCTTCACAAGCATTACAAAAGAAAGACAATATTAAAAATACAATTAAAAGTATTACAGATATAACAGGGAGAAAAATGAATTTACATTTCTTAAGATTAACATTAAATTGAACTAGAAAAATCCTTATAATAGGTTGTAATGTTACATCAATAGACAAGGCATGGACTAAGAAACATTACTTTCTTCGGTAAGATTATGATATCCTGTATAGCAGGACTACACTAGTAAAATGGGTTTTGCAAAGTTTTGTCATCTTAGTATTTGGTAAAATGTACTGTTTAAGGTGGTTTGCTCTTAAGGCAAGTGCAGGATGGATTGTTTAGATAATGTGTTTTTGGAGCTACTTTAAAAATTTTTGGGTGGTCAATTTGGGTTATTTCTAATGGAAGGTTATTCCATAGTCCAGCTATGATGTGGGAGAACAGACATTGTCCTGCTCTTTTGTTGGGTTTAGTTACAGTAAGCATGTGTTTACAGGAAGATCTTAGGGTTCCAGTGGGGGTGTATGTTTGTAGGATTGAGTTGAAGGCAGGGCAGTCATTTGGTTTAAAAATTAGTTTGTGGGCCAAGGTTAGTTGGGTGTATTGTAGATGGTGGGAAAACTCTAGCCATTTTAGCTTGGTGATGGCATGGCAGTGATGAGAACGGTGTGGTATTTTCGAGGTGAATTTGGCTATTTTGTTGTAACAAGATTGTAATTTATTACTCAGGATTGTGTGCAGATTAGCAAAAATGGCACTACCATATAGAAGGGAGGGGATGAGTAGGGTACTGGCTAGTTTTATTTTGGTATTTTTAGCCAAGTAGAGCTTGTGGAGATATAGTTTAACTAGTTTGAAATGGGTTTCCTTTATTGCAGTTAGGATGTGTCGTTCGTATGTGAGTTTGTTACCTATTGTTATACCTAATAGTTTGGCTGTTTTCACTAGTTCTATTTCTGTGCTGGATTTTGAAGTCAATGTCAGTTGATTTTGTAGAGAAAAGCAGAAGTTTAGTTTTTTGGGGGTTTAGCATAAGTTGTGCATTAATTAGTAAGCCATGATTCGATAGAAGTAAAGGCCTGTTTTGTAACTGTGAGGAGGTCTGAGAAATTTTTGGAGGTGGATATCAGTGTTGAATCATCGGCAAATTGGATGAGATTCTGGATTTGGGGGGCTTTGTGCAGGTCATTGATGAAAATATTGAACAGTAGTGGACGTAAAATGGATCCTTGTGGTATTCCTATATTGTTAGGTTGGTAATAGGATTGTGCATTTAACCACCTTACTGATTGTTCCCTGTTCTGTAGGTAAGAGGTAAACCAGCTGAGGGATTTTGAGGAGCAACCTAGTCTTGACAGTTGGTTTACTAGCTTAGTATATGACACTGTGTCAAAAGCCTTAGACAGGTCTGGTAAGATTACTGAGGTCAGATGGCCTGCATCTAAGGCTTTGTTGACAGTGTCAGTGAAAGATAATAGGGCAGTAATAGTGCTATGCCCTGGCTGGAAACCATGTTGGGTAGGGGAAGAGCATTACATGAGAGGTGTTAAGTAGTTGTGAGTGAACACATTTTTTCCAAGATTTTTGATAGTGGAGAGAGTATAGAGATAGGGCGGTAGTTACAAAGATCATGGGAGTTTCCCCCTTTGTGTAGTGGGGTAATCATGGATTATTCCACAGAAGAGGAACATAGGATTCAGAGAGAGAGAGAGCGACTTATGAGAATGGTAACTGGATATGCTATTGAGCTAGCTGCTAGTTGAAGATATTCTGGGGAAGATTATCTGCAAATAGTGAGCAAGATTGTTTTAGGAGTTTCAAGATTAGTGAGGTGGGTACAGGTTGGATAGTGAAGGAGGTGGCTGGTTGTGTAGTAGAGTAATTTGCAGGGGAGGGGGAGTGTTTTCTTGGTGGTGGGAAGTGTGCGTTTGAAGTGGATGGCCAGTCTTTGATTAGCTTTTGAATGGTAGAAATGAAGTGGGTATTAAACTCTTGGGAAATTTCTTGTGGGCTTTTGTTTGGTGCAGGGGATGGGTTTTGGATGGTGCTTGGGTTAAGTAGAGAGGAGAAAGACTTCCAAAATGTTTTGGGATTGTTATATGAGGTGGCTAGTTTAGCAGGAAAAATAATCTTTTTTATCTTGTATCACTTGCTTTTTTGATATGTTACAGAGATGTTTGCAGTGGAGTTCATTTTGTTTTGTTTTGTCTTTCAGCCACATTTTCCATGCCTTGTTTCTAAGAAAGATAGTTTGTTTGGTTAGTTTTGTTAACCAGGGGGCATGGTTAGTTTTAGTCCGTTTAGTACGCACAGGAGCTAGGCTACTGAGAGTATTTAGAAATACTATGTTCATCTAAAGGGGAGTATTTTTTACTGGGTTCCAGTTTTAGGAGTTTAGGATACTTATAAATTTATTTTGGTCAAAGTAGGCAAAATTCCTGGAGGTTCTATATGAGTGATTTTTGATTGCTTGAGGGTGACTCCTACAGGTATAGGCTGGAAGGTGGTTGCTTATTGTATTTGGTAGGGTGCCTGAGTTATAGTAGTTTTGGATATGGGTTACAAGTATCCAGTCTAGGGTTGATTCAGAGTCTACTGCTAGACCATGAGTGGGAGTAGTGATGAGTTGGGTGAAACTGTGAAAGTTTATTCTGTTTTCTGGAAAGGGGGTGTCTAAGTTTAGCCAATTAACAGTGGTGTCTCCTAGAACTATAGTTTCATGCAGTGTGTTCCGATTTGTCCAAGATGAAAAGTCTACCGCTTGCAAGCAATGACAAAATACTGCTACAGGAAAGCTGAACAAAACTTCCCTTAGGAGATTAGCACAATACAGTGGTCTGCTGCTTTGCATGACTTCCTTTCTCCATCTGAATGACTTTCTAACTCTTAAATAGCTGAGGTTTGTTAGACAAAACTGGAGGGTTATACACATCCCCACTCAATTTAAAAGTCTTACTTTTATTATGCAGGTGATTCGTCTCTGAAGGAGCTGTCCATTTGGTCTTGAAGTACCTCCTTATTAAATGAGCAGAACCTATGCAATGTTACCTTAAAGAGGAAAGTGGCAGTGGCCACAATGTTGGCCTCTGTTTCTGCAGTGTCAACTGTACCATGGGCCATGTGGAACCATAACAAACATGTAGTTGTGAGGGTTCTTTCCTTACAGCCTACTCTTCATTACAGTTGGGAAGAACAATGCTCTCAAAGACTGCTGAATTTGAGAAAAAATTAAAAATATTTGAAAAGAAAGTAAGAGAAAATGGAACAAAAAATTATAACAGAGTAAAACCTTCTGCCCAATCTCTCTAAAAGCACATGACTGTCTCTATACGAAACAATGCCCAGATTCAGGGGCCTCTGAATCTATAATGAACAGAAAACGTAACACAGGAATCTGACTGGGGATGTATGCTGAGAAGTCCATCTGTAAGACAGATGGAATAAACGGTCAACATTTTTAAGTGCTGTAGAACCGTAACCAAGGTACATCCAAGCAACAAACATGAGAGCCCTGAAAAAAGTGCTCAAGGAAGGAATACCCTAGGGTTCTTCCTCATTCTTGACAAAGTAAGTATTAAGACACATCTGAGAGGTTAGACAAGGAACAGATGCATTTCAGTACCATTAAGACTTCTCTGAAGGAGAAGGGCCTTTGAAAGACAGCAAGGATTGAACAGGCTCACTCTTCTTGTCAGCCTCTAACAAACAGACATTTGCCTCTTCATACTAAATGACATCACACGCTGTTACTTTCAAGGATTCAGAGGGAGATGAGAAAGTACTTTTTAGGTAGCACCTGATACCTTTCTTAAACAGGAGATGGAAATATAGTACAGGTTACTCATTTAAATTATATCTACCTTAATGATGGTTAAAATACAACTGAGAGGCCATGTGGTAGAACTGCAACTAAATGCTGAAGTGTACTCTGAAGCACAATCTGAGCTATTTTCTGTATGCACTGAAAACTCTACAGGCCAAAAAAATCCAGTGAAGGGGATGACAAAATCAAGGGCTTAAAAGTAAGGCAAAGGAGGGCTTGTGAGGATCATCTTAACCCCTAACAGTATGTATTTGAATATTTGGGAAGAAATTAAGGGAAATAATCTCCACGGCTGAAGTTCAGCATAAAACATACTCCAGAGATGCACACTTTTACTTGCAGTTAACTTGGGGTGTGCCAGCTTACCCAAATGCGTGACAGGAGGAGCAGCCTTATCACATGGCTCAATCCAAAGAAAAGATGCTGGGTAACTATATCCAACTAGCCTTACAACCATATACCAAAAAGAAATATAATGAAGATCAGTTAGAAGAAGATAATTAATCATGAACAATGTATAAGAGACTACCAAGGGGCTATGGAACATTGAATCAAAGCTAGACATGGGCTTCAATCAGGGCTACAAGTTATGAGATCCCTAGATGAGTCTTTTGAACAGTTTTTGTGCCAAGTCCTCACTATCATTCCTGTGCATCTAGTTTTGATGAAAACCCCTAAGTTTCTATATTTCAGTACATGTGAGTTACGGGGTCAAGAGATGATACTTACAATAGGCATCAATTAACACTGTGCTCCAGTCTGAGCCAAAAAAGAAAATCACCTGTGGAGAACCTGACTCATTACCTTGTAACTCCAGGTACTCTAAGGTATGTCATGTTTTGTAGACACAGAACATAGAACTTTCCAACAATGCACATTAGGAAGAGATATGAACTATGCGAGAAGCAAAATGGAAGTGAGAGTCCTCAAGGGCATGAGCAAGCCACTTATGCAAGGTGCAAGTACAGCATGCAGGAGGAAAGAGAATGCATGTCAAGACAGAAAGAGCTCTAAATTTAAAGAACATCCCTAAGAGACGGCACAAGACAAATAAATGTATATAACTGCTTAATTCAAAGACAAAATAAACCAAAAATATTAGGATATAGAATTGTTTAACTATAGGAAAATCAATTTAATGTTTAAGTGCAGCCATGACCCCCCCCCCCCACCACCACCACCTTTGTTCTTTCCCTCTCTGCTAAGCACTTGACACTGCATTCCTTTTGGTGCTACATTCTGTCTGCTGGTAGTCTTACAGTCATCATTTACAAAATCGCAGCAAAATGAATGGATGAACATGTACAGCTCACATCAAAAGCAAATATAACTTCAAATTTAATACACGTGTCTTGAAATGCAACAGGAACAGTGGCTAAAATGCATTTTCAGCACTTAACTTAGTTATTACTAGTACTGGCTCTTAAAAAGGCAAATTCTTACCATCTGGAAATGTTCTGCAAAGTCTCTTCAATGTTTTGCTCAAAGTGAACATCACGATGAACAAGTCATTTTTAAAAGTGAACAGAGGCAGCCAGCCTTCCGGTGCAGGGGTTGGATTTCTAGCTGTGCTACTGGTGAAATGGTCCTTAAATGAACTTGACTCATTGACAGCCAACAGCCAAAATAATGTTTAAGAAGCTGCGGACTGTATCTGATGCTGGGTAGTACCAGCAGATGTTTGGAAGGGGGGGGGGGACAACACTTACTACCTGAAAAGATAGGTATATGGCAGCAGCATTGCTGCATGTCTTACCTTAGTCGCATCAGAGGGAAAAATAAACACAAGTGGCATTTGTGGTGTCAAGAGGTTTGACCCTTATCAGTCTGTACTGCACCCTGTATGTTTGTTTTTTCTAATATTCCTGGCCTTTCTCATCTGACAATGTAGACTGACATACACCAGTCAACCTGGAAGACAAACCTTAGGTAAATGGTACAGTGGACTGAGAGCCACAGGAATCTCTGGTAATGGCAAACATCCAGACTGCAAACCCAGGTAGTTAAAAACATAAAACAAGAAATGATAGTTAAAAAAGAGAAGAATCATGGATTTTTGCCTTCCAAAACTGCTCCCATTAAAAAGCACAAAAATGCTTAATACTTGGATAGTTTGCATTCTTCTAATAAACTTGGGTCCTAAATACTTCTAATGGCACTTCCCTTTCATTTATGTAACTAATCAGATTGTTCACTGGTACTGTTCAGTGCCACTCATAAAAACAATGCTTTCAGTTTTGGAAAACGACTAAAGTAACTGCAATCGTAGTAATTCCAAAAAAGAAGTCTGATACTTTACAAAACTTAAAAAAGTTTAGCTTTCTCAGAGATTCTAATAAACAAGCTGGAACTCTCCTGTGTTCAACTTTATGACTCAAATATTGAAGTTGGAAGGGAATAACTGATAATTAATTAGTATGGAGTGTTCATGAACACAGAAAACCAATTAACTCATGCTGACTCTATTCAGAAAAGCATGAAACTGCTATTCACTGCAAATCCCTTTAAAAGCTGCAATGCTCAAGGGATAAAAAGCAGTTTGGAAGTGCAACCATATAAAGTTATCCTTCTCAACATGAACTAAAGTGGAAATACACAACAAAGCCATTAAAATTCAAGGCAACCCACCCTTGAGTAGCTTTCATTTCTTTATAGAAACACAGCAATTAATCACCACCTTACTACCCATCAATCATTTGTCTAAACCAGAGCACTTGTTTTCAGTGTGTTTTTTTCTGCTTTCACTTAGAACCTGCCTCTGCTACTCTCAATACTGGCAACTAATAAAACAGAAATAAACTGCTAGCCATCTAAAGTAAACTACTATGAGCTGATATTTCTGCAGTATCTTTGCACTGTGAATATATACAAACAAACATATAAATCCAAGAAATATACATCATTTTCACAGGTACTCTAACTGCTTTGTTTCTCCAACAGCTCACAGTGGTACGGCACAACTCTCTCTATTGATTGATTGCTGTCATGGATACCATGACCTTGAAGGGACAGCAGTGACTGTTGCTGTCCTTGGCTATAGAAAGTCCACATAGTTTTCAGGAATTAGCCCTGTTTTTCCATCCAAGCTTCCTTCCAGCCAGCCAGGTTCCTGAGATGGATGAACTATAGAGAAAGAAGCAAAAATTACTTGCAAAACATTAAATAGTGACACTTATAAAATTCAAACAACAACAAGTAAGAACATGGTTAAAAAGCACAATAAACACATCCAAGCACTGCTAGTGAATTTACATGCAGAAAATGTATTTTGTAATTTATAAAGTAATATTATTCCGCAACAATAACTGTCTTACAACTATTGTGCATGCATGATTTGTGTGTATAAATGGTGGCCGCACGCGTGTGTGTGTGTGTTATAATATGTTGTGCATATGTGTACAAGTGAGTGAGTAATATGTAGGAACATTATCACAGAAAATCTGTCAGAAAATCTATTAGCTGTAGGACTGTAATAGCAAGAAAGGAAGTTTCTTTATCAAGAAAATTTGTAAAGAAATAAGCAGTGCTTGCATGAAGACTCTGCTGGTATGGAGAAGCCCAACCGAGGCCTATGTAGAGGTGCACCTGGTGGAGTTGCATACAACTCAGACATGAAATCTGCCACCACTGCTTTTTTAAACATTATATAAATATATATACATATATATATATATATATATATATATATATATATATATATATATATATATACACACACATATATACATATATACACACACACACATATATATATATATATAATATACATATACACATACAGAGAGAGAGAGGTACTTGTAAATATTGAAGTACACAAATACTGTACAGCTAAACATCTATCCCAAAAGATCGAAAGCTGAAAGAAGAAAAAAAAAACATTCACATTCCACACACCCCCTAAGTCCTAATTGTATATACCAACTCTGAGATCGTTTTACAGTTTGGAAAGAGCAAATTCCCAGATCCCCACTGCTCACGATCTCAGACGGACCTAACGGCAGAAGAGATCAAATGAGTTTCGTTCACTTCAACTGGCATAAATAAAAAGTTTGACGTTATGAACATTCAATTATATGTAAGCTTTCCATATATAGTAGCAACTTACTGAGCTTGTAGTAACAGAAACAGTCTCTGAAGAAAGATTTTAAGTTTTTAAATATATATATATATATATATATATATATGTGTGTGTGTGTGTGTGTGTGTGTGTGTATATGTATATATACATATTTAATCAAAATATCCAAATGGTGACGTTGGTAATGACAACAAAAGATAGAAAAAAAACTTCTGACTTGTCTCTATGCATGCACTGAGGAATAACCTTGAAGCATGTCAGCGAAAAACCAAAAACTAAACAGTTAAACAGTTATTTTTTTTCTGGTACAAGCCACTTAGTTTTAAACAGTTCTTTTTATTTTAAATTTAGTAGGAATCTGTTTTTAAATAATAAAGAACTCCTTTTTTAAAAATACTTGCACAGTTACTATTTTTTGTATTACAATAACTGTATTAGTGAATTAGGTCAAGACAAAACCCAAGTTACACCCAGTCAACAAGGAGACTGAAAAAGCTTCCAGATTCACTCAAAAACACTGGAACTCCAGAATATAAAGAAATTAATTTATTTTGTCAAGTTAAGCGCTTTTGTTTCATTAACATGCATGGACTTCATCAGAACTCAACACTGAATGTAATGCTTCCTTCGGTATGTACCTAAACAGGCATAAGTGGAACATCCACAGAGCACAGAGGTTCCTCAAAAATAATAAAATAATACAGCGTGTAAACACAATGTCCTATCCAACTCACCTGAAAGCCCTACACTCTGTCTCCTACAGACTGCTGAAAGGTGATTTATGCCTAGCATACAAAGCATCCTTGGATCCTGGGCTCTGATGGCCCTTTTACATATTCACAAAATGAAAACCACCAGAACTATTAGATCTAAGGATTTAAACTTTGCTTGTGACTTAATAGAACATGAATAGAGGGACGGGTGTGTATCTCAGTGAATCTCATTATCTGGAATAGGTTTTCCATTCATGTGAAGCAGATCCCTTCCCTAACTCTATAGGAGTACAATCTGGACCAGTGGATGGAAAATCAGAAATTTACCCCAGCCTGACATCTATGTTAGTGACAGACAGAAGTGGCCATTAAATTATGCCCTAACTAAACTACAACCCTTAAAATAACATCTGAGGCATGATAACTTAATGGATACATCTGGGCTGCATTACTAAAGACCCCAGGGGTCATTAACCCAGCATGCACCTATGAACCTATGTCCAAGTACATTATCTGCATTTTATTTGATAGCTTTCCACAAGTCTAGATTATCCCTTAATTTGCATGATCTTTTGTGTCAAATATATATATATATATATATATATATATATATACACACACACACACACACATATATATATATATATATATATATATATATATATATATATATAAATCTGCCACAGAATTAATGGTGTCCTCATCCCAAATGGTGAACAGCAAACCTAGCAACTCTGCAAGAACTGTAAAAAATAAATAAATAAATAAATAACCTTCAAATAATTTGAGCCAAAGATTCTATAGACAATGTAATCTCAAATTCTCTTACACAAACGTCACTTTAATAGAACAAGTTGAATCTTCTACACTAATGGTACCAACATGGACACTTTGTTCCCACTGCTCCTTCTTCTCTGATTCTAGTATTCCATACATTGTCATGAACCATATTTGCATTTTATATGCACTATTCTTAAAGTTCTGCTTATTAGGTCAACCATACAATCCATATGACTCTGCTGACTTATAAATGTGTGAAGAAAACTTTGACAACTAAGTTTTTTTTTATCATCAGCTTCCTTACTTCTGTGGGCAGTTTAATGACTTTTCTTAAATGAGAGATGTATTTTTCCCTAATTCTGATGCTTTTCTAAAGGTAACTAATACTGATGTTTTTCTTAAGGTAAGACTCCAAGTCTCTCAATCTAGTGGATTCTTCAGATTTACTTAGCAAGACTGCTCTCTTTGCAATCTTTTTTTCACCTTCCATACTTCTTTAACACTTCATCAGTCAGTCTAGTTATTTAATCCACTTTGCAATTAACTGACCATTTAGCTGTATGTGTACTTTAACAAAACAATATCCATTACTAACATAAATCTAAAGACGGGGTAGCTGCATATCCATTTAATTATTCTAGGCAATGGCTTAAGAAGTCTCCAAAATTTACAATCAGGACAAACATCAGCCCTGTAACTCACCAGGGGATATATTTTGCCTTCAGTGCATTCTTAACTGGTATGGGAAGCATGCAAGTTGGTGCTTTATTCATCCCTCATTAGGGTTATACAGGTTTTACCTATTTGGGTTCTTAAATAGTCCTTCTGCTTACTCTATGATCCATGACTGCAAAATAATATTCCCAAATATATGAGGCACACCACAGATGCACATTCAGTTTTTGTTTTCTGTCTTGATGTAAACCATTTCATTTTTGCTACATTAACCGGGAGATCTAGCGCCTTCATCTCCTGTTCTAAATATGCAGAATCAATGGGACTTGTGAAGTAGATAGTAGTACTAACTTTTCTATGTACTCTATTACAGTTTGATGACTTTTGCCTACCATTGGTAATCCATACTTACTTCATACAGGTACTTAAATGTCATAAATATAAATGATAAAACAGGGGGGCAAGCAAGTAGCCCTAACTTACCTCCTTACTGGTTTTTGTTTATTAAGAAACATGGTCTTTTCTTGAGATTGTCACCTTGGCCCATGTAGATGAACACAATGCTGCAATTTGCTGGATGCATTTTATGTTCATCATATTTATCATTTACCCAAACTCTCAAGCAGTTTGAGCTGTGCTGCAGAGGAGCCATAAGCCTCTGAAAGCTTTGAGGTGAGAGTGGGGGCCGGAGGGAAAGAGGAGCACTTAGCAATGTAAAAAAGGGCCAATACTTATGTATGTAAATATATTCTTGTATTTAATGCATTAAGAGAAGCAGATAACAAAATCTGAAATATTTTCAGGCCTGTCAAAACATCCAGAGCATGTGTATTTTGCTGCAACATAAAAATAATATAATTATAACTTTTCCTCAGAAATAAAACTTTTAGTACTGGTTCTTATTTCATAAGAATACACCAATGACATAGCTGAGATACATACAGAGTTTTTCAGGCAAAAAAAATAAGAAATGTACACTTTCTGTGAAACAAATAAAAGCATCCAAACAGCTGCATTAGGCCACTGCTGGTACATAACATGACGGGACTATTTCTATGTAAGCACACATAGTAGTTCAGCAAATTCCTCAGTGTACTATATAATGACCATCAGCTACAAACTTCATTTAGCTGGTGTTATCAGCTGTAATACCTATACAATTTTATCTTATCATATGGTTTACTGAACATCAGTGTAAACTGTGGTGGGTACAAGTCCAATTAAAAAAAAAGATATATTCTGTATTCAGCAATGCTGCCAGTCTGAGGTCTACATAAACAGAAAACACACACATACATTAGTTTTGATGTATTGGTAATTCAGTAAAGAAGTAATTTATGTCATTATTGTATACACAGTACTGGACAGATGTTCACTATAATACCCACAATGAAAAGTATAGTGCAGAATGCAGACGTACAAATCACATAAACTGAAGCCACCAGGACCCTGATTTTGAAAGGATATATCCCTGTATCCCTCTGAGATTTCATATGGACCTCACTTGACTAAAATTCTAGTATCACAGCTTTTATGTACAACACACTTCTACTAACTGCTTAAAAGCATGGCATTGTAGCTTATTATTGCAGATTTTTTTAGAAAAATATAGGGGAGTTTTAATTCTTATGTATTGACAACTTAATACAGAAGCATCTTATGCCATTACTTTGCTTAGCTCACTAAGAAAAAGTTTATGACAGCACTTACAATGAAAACAGAATATAATGCAGTATGTAAGAAGACTGGCACATGAACTCAAGCAAAAGGCTTATGTACTTTTGTCCACCTTTGAGATTTCATTACAAAACTTTCAAGCGATAATAATATGTTGCTCTGCTACAAGACACACTTATGACTGCAGTTTTAACCACAACGATTCCAAAGCAGCATGTCTTGGAATCTGACTCTGCAGTCAGTTGCAGTATGTTATAACTGAAAAACATATTTCCCTAAAAATATATACTATCTTTCACTTTAGAAATACTTCAAACTTAGTGCGCATATATTTTGGACATTAGTTTTACCCAGCCTTTTGTGCACAGGTCAGATAGCCCTTACATGGAAACCATGCATAGTACCAGACTGCGACAACAAAAGCCCAATGAAGTGCTGACTTTAGTAGTTGTATAGAAGAGGCCATATGTCAGCTCTCTGAAGACAGTTGACAATAAAGTATTCCAGCATTTGAATAAGGTACTTTGGTGCAAAACATGTACATATTATCTGACTGCGCCCCTTCTGCAGAGGTAAAGTACCTCTGACTATGAAGGAATTACATAAATATACTGGCCTTACAGCTCTTTCACAGATACTGTCCCTTAAACAATATCAATAATCAACTGTAAGTGATCCTGAAACTGTTTTTCTAAAGCACCTGCACCCCCATCCTCATCTTTTGTGCAGGATTCAAATAGCACCCAAGTTGAAACCAAGCACAGTGCCACATTGTAACAACAAATGTATTCTGAAACACAGGTATAACCAGCTATGTATAAGAGACCATATGCCAATTCCTTTTAGATAGTTTGAATACAAATTCCAGGTCTTATAAGGAATGTTGCTACAAAACATGCACATACTGTCCCAGTGGAATATGCCCCTTCCCTTCTGACAGGATACAGTTTCTTTGACTGTAAAGAAATAGCGGAAATGTAATGGCCATATTTCCCTTACTGTCCCTCAACAAACCATATCAATATCCAATTATAAATGATTCAGTAACTGCCATTTGCTTTCATATATCACATGCCTCACAAAAATGATACCCACATTCTGTATTCTTCTAAGGTCTCATTGAGAAAAGAGCAAAACACATAACAGTTATAGTACCACAATTCAATTTGCTGCTGTTAGACTAACATATTGACCCCCAAAAAGGCATATTTTTATTTGGCAGTTGTCATGTGATGATCCCATATTCTGACATGCACTATACCATCTCACACCTTCTCCATAAAAGTATTCAACTTATATGTATAACTCTGACATCTGACAGTAAGGAAAGTGAAAAAAAAGTAAGCATAATAATTTATTCCAACCTCTTGATGTTGAGCATGCACACCTGTTCCTAATGGTTACTTATAGCAATTCAAAGCAACTCTTTTGCAATCTTTATCTTTGTAACTGGCTGCCCTATCTCTCATATGATTGTGTCAGGTCTGTCCTAGTGTTGTGGTGTGGGGCTGTACTCCTTGTACACCCAGAACTAATATAACCATACTCTGGGGGGGTGTCATAATTAGTGGGGAAGGGGAGCCAAGTTAAGTGACTGCACAGATCATCTCCCTTTTTGCTACAAGTAACTCATGCTCCCTCTGCCCCAAACTTGCCCTATCAATTACTATTTTGTACTTGCCATTTATCTTCATGCACAACCTGTCCCCCTCTGCACACAGCCACTTAGCTTTCGTCTACATCTCAGATGTCTATCAAAGTGTCCAGTACATGTACACATACCCCTGTAGCTGGTGTTTATATCTAATTTAATCTTCTCCAAAAAAACATAGCCACAGACAGGAGCAGAGCCAAATTATGCTTAAATGAGGCCCGAGGCAGGGTAATGTACCATGGCCCCTCCAGCTATGCTAACATCCATTTACTTAGCCATCTCTCCTTAGTTACAAAAGAAGTACCAGTGACATAAATGCAACCTCACAATAAAGCATGCAAAGTACATACACTGCCTACTTTATAAACATTTAAAAAATGTAGTATCAAACCTTCACTCAATATTTTACCTGGGTTTGTTTCCTCACTGGCCCCCCACACCCCACTACCACCAAAAACACACACACATAGACACACAAAAATGCAGACATCATACATCTCAGCTTTTTTGCTAAAGAAACCGGGCCAAAGGCCCCAAATCAGGGACAATTTTAAATATTTCTCTGATTCAGTTAAAAAGTTATCACACCAGGTTTTTCACCAACATGGATTTTCTGAACAATACGAAGTAGGAAGCTCTAGTATATGGCATTACTGGCTGACTGTAATCTTCAGTAATTTACCAGAAAATTTAAAAAAATGTATATGGGCTAGGGCAAAGATATGAAGTAAAATTTGGGGATGTTCTGCAAAATCAGTGGTAGTTGAGAAGTACAGCAGATTCAGATAAATACACACACACATGCACATGTGCACACACACGCACACTCACACACACACACACACACACACACACACACACACACACACACACACACACACACACACACACACACACACACACACACACACTGTATGTTCTACATGCTTCTATTGGATATATTCCGGAACATGTACACAGACAAAACATTATTAGCATAGAATGAACACAGTTGTACTATACTGCAGCTCGTGCCTAGTCAACATGCTCCACGGATATTGGACAGCTAATGCTTAGCTCCAATGAGAGTAGAGGAAGGGACCAACCTCTTTATGTCACATGATGTTAGCATTCTTACAATGCTAATGCCGCTCATTTTATTTTTCTTTAGAATCAATGGAATCATACCTCTCAACTTCTTTGCTCAGGACTTCCTAACAAAGCCAAAAATAATGGTATAAAGGCCGAAAATCATGGATGATTTCTAAATATAACTCAAATTCACTTAAAAAGTAATAGAACAACATAATTTGTATCAGCATACAAGTTCTAAAGATATGAAACTCTTATGTCTGACATTACTGATTGCCTGCAACATCTAGTTAAAATCAGTGGTACTTAACAAATTGTGCATACTCATTGACATGGTAGTCAAAACTGTAGAGACAAATAAGGTAAATTTTACATTTACTTTTATTTTGTTGTATCTTTTTAACATTTACTTTTATTTTGTTCTATCTTTTACTTAAGTTTACAAAAGCTTTCAGTCTGACAGCCGTCCTCACCCTATGGTTCTGGCACACTTGCTCAGCTGACCAAAAGACAAGTTTGGGCTTCAGAGCTTTATTGCCATTTAACAGTACACTTCTCTTAAGCTTTCTGAGGACTGACAGTTGGCTTGTGCTTTCCTTTACTAGGCAGATACATTCCATTTAGGGGAACAAAAAACTTTTCTTAAATTCATTGATTTTTTTTTTACTTTCCTGTTCAGAAAAGTTATTTTAAAGCTAGTAAGTGTTGTGTTTTAACGGACTGCCTTGAGACTGTAACACTTTTAAATGGAGCACTCATTGTTTTCTGTCAGTTTAAAAGTTGTGTTAACTAACTGAAAACAGATTTTCTGTGGAGAAATTGTGTTTATTTTTCCTTTGTGGGGCTGGCATAGTGTTTGAAAGTGCTTTTTGCTGTGTTTTTCTGTCAGAAACTTTTGCGGACTGCTAGCTTTACTAGCATTTGCTGCTTGTCTTCCCAGGAGAAAGAGGCACAATTTTTGGCTTGACCATGGAACAGACTACCGGTTCCACAGTCAGTCCTTCTCCCAGCTACAAAAAGAAAAAGTTAATAACAGCCTTTGCCACCACAGCAGACTAGCGATTTGCCTCAGCCACTTCAGGCATGTGACTGTTGTGGCCATTTGTTGTACTTATACCATTCATCTTTTATCCCACCGGATCCCTCTGGTGTAGCACCTGGAGCCACTGTGGACCAGGGGTTAGTCACATCCTCTGTGGTTTTTGGAGCCCCCTCAATGGGCAAGGGACAGATACTCTTGTTGGTCCTTGGAGAGGAAACAGGGAAGGTTCCCCTGTTGTGATAAAGCTGTGCCCATCCCTGGGGAAGCAGGTGCTGCCCCTATTAAAACTGTTGGCCTAATTTTTCCTGTCAAAAAGAAACAGACAATCAAGCATGTATCTACTGCTCCTCAAATTTCTTTAGACGGGAGTAGTTTACTGGGTCTAGCTCAGGATTTAATTCAGGCTACTGACTCTTCTTGCAAAGCAGTTCCTGGTAAAATAAAAAGGGATTCCTCTTTTGCTGAACAGATTCAAGTTGAATCTGAACAGGAAAATGCAGGGACAGATTCACGTTTTTTTTTCCCCCTGAGATTTCTGATTTAGACTTAATGGAGATCTCAGTTTCTGATTCTTCCAGTGTTTTTTTTCTCTCTCAGACTATTGCTAGAATGTGCCAGTGTTTTCAGTAAGAGAACACTGGGGTTTCTCAGTTCCTCAGAAAACACTATGAGTTGTTACAGAAGGATTGTCCAGCATCTACACAGATTACTCCTGTCCTGTCAGCTTTAGAGGATGCGGGTGTTAGTGCCTGCAATTTCCCTGTTAGTCATCCAATTGCCCCTAAAAAAACAGAATGTATAAAATTCCCCACTCTTTAAAATTTTGATACACTATTCCTAAGCTTGCCCCAACAGCTTTAGCCTTAGTTAAACCCACTGCTGCTAAGCACTTAAATAATTCCAATCATGCTCCTTCTGATAAGGACAAGAAAATTAATGACAGGTGTGAGAAAAAGTGTACAGTTCTGGAAATTTGATTTTCAGAATTTTGAATTGTCAGGTTTCATTTTATTAAAGTCTGTTATGACAAATTTTGAAAGTATTAGGAATGTTTCATCTACAGTTTCTTTCTGAAGAAAAATCTGCTTTAAATAATTTAATTTCTTCTTCAGCACAGATCACTGCTCATTGTTTCTTTATACAAAACAATCTAAGTAAAAAATAACTTCATCAAGCAAAAAAGGATACGATATTTAATAAACATTTTCTTTAAGATATCACACTCTAATAAAAAAATCAATATCCAATGAGGTCATTCTTGCAGCTCTTACCAATTGACCCTTAATAAGTGAATCTGGGGGACTGAGGCAAACAACCAGTGGTACAGATTCAGTACTCACTAACATTTCTTCAGCACCGTTGAGTTCGCTTTCAACCATTCTTTGCCTGGCCCTTCTCATACTTCCAATTCCGGTGAAAATTTAAATAGACTGCACCACCAACAATTGCATTTTACCACACCTTCTTTAGTGGAATGTTTAAAAGAACCTGTCCACCTATTAAGTGACTCATTTTCTGATGGTGCAGCTAGTATTAATGATAACACCAGAAGTGATATTGTCAGCAATCTAAAATCGTTTGTTACCAAGCTGTTCAAATTCAAAAAGTTACAGCTTGAAATCTCCTATTTACACGAATGTACTAATAGACACCAAATTCCTAAGGGCTTATGCCAGTGGAGATTTCCTAATGGACTCGTTTACAATTCTCCCTTCTATCGTGAACTCATTCAACTGTTTGACTTACAGGGTTGCAAGTTCCTAAAAATTCTCATTAAAAATTATATAATGAGGAGATGTCTGTGCTCAAAAATGAACTTTCAGCTTTGGAGACTATCATTAAGGAAGACAAGGATTTCTCTCGTTACAAATACAATTATGACCAAATTTTAGATAGTACTGAGAGCACTTTAACAAAATTAAGACAAATTAAAATGAAAAAACTGGAGCGGGATAGGAGGAACTATTCCAACAGGACAGCATACCCACCTCCACCCGGTGCCAATCAATAATACGAGGAATCTACCTAGTCATATGTATGATGGGCGTGATGCTAATAATAACAGCCAGCCTTCTTATGAAGCCCAAGATAACAACTATGATGATGGTAATGAGCCGGTAAGACGCAGTGAGCATTTAATACAGAGGTTGGATAATGCCACGCAAGCAAATAATCAGGCTTTTCAAGCAGGCAGGAAGGGGAACAAACCACCGTCGAGGAGGGGTCCTTAGAACAATCAGCGTCACAAGAAACCCAACAGGCGTTGGAGGTCGTAAATGGACTTAATGGACTGAATTCCACTTGCAATGCAACTTACCAACAACAATTTACGTATTCATTTGAATTCTATTGGTGATTTTAGAATATAAAAATATTCGGACTTTGATGCCCCTATTGAACTTGTGGATTTACTTTCCAAAGGGTTTTCATTTGTACCTAGCAAATGAGCGGATTTAGCCAGTACCTTGTTGGATGTTAAAACTTTTACACATAAGTTAAATCTAAACATATTACTGGGATCCCACACTAGTTCAAATGATGGGTTACGAATTTCTAGTGTATTTAACTCCCCACTTACCAGTACTCTTTTATTTTTTGAAAAAACTGTGAAACTTGATATTAGGTGTTTACTGAATAAACAACCAAGTAAAAGAGAAAAACCCAACATCTCTGTGGCTGAAAGAAATGTTTTAGATTTGTTAAAAACTTAAAAAATATGAGTTTTAAAGCCTGATAAAGGGGGTGGGTTAGTTTTTATGAATGAATACGACTATGTGAATAAAATGTTGTGTATTCTTAGTACGGAGACATAGTTAAAGGTTTCCTTGAACAAATTCAATGGTGCTTGCCAACAAGTAAGATCCTTAATTAATGATTTGTTCATTGATAATAGTATTGATTTGAATACATTTAATTATCTAAATATGGTAGCACCAGTAACACCAGTGACATAAAGATTTGAGAAATCCACCATTTCGGCCCATTGCTGATGGGAGAAACTGTATTACCTATGGATGCGCCAAACTTGTGGATTCAAAACTGAAAAAGTACCTAGAGAATGAGCCCCAAATCTGACAGGATTCTTGGGATTTTTTGGGGTCCCTTGATTCTTTATGTTTTGACGATAGTTTTAATTTTCTCACCACTGATGTCAAGGATTTATATACAGTCATTCCACATGAGCTTGGCATCAGTTGGGTTAGGGAATTTTTATACAAGAAGGGGGCTCCTAGTGATGAGGTTGATTTAATCGAATAGCTACTGGGCATTGTATTGACTAACAACTTCCTTATATTTAATGGTGAACATTATTTGCAAAAAAAACGGGTGTTGCAATGGGCTCGCCATGTGGGGGCAGCTTTGCTAAGTGTGTAATGGCTTACTGGGAGGAAGAATTTTTGTTTAACAACTTATACAAAGAAAAGGTTTTTTGGTACACTAGATTTTTGGATGACATTTTTATCATCTTTAAGGGTGACAGGAAATAAGGCTTTCACCTTTGTGGAATCAATTTCTGTTTTTACATTGTTTCTTAAATTTACTTGTGAATTTAGTACTGATAACATCTCTTATCTGGGTGTTCAATTGATGAAAGATAAACCTAACAAGAGATACCTAGCTAAAATCTTCCGTAAGCCTACGTATTCAAACACATTTTTGCATTTTAACAGTTCTCATCCATTCCATCAAAAAAGGCATTTATTAAGGGTCAGTTGGTAAGAGCTGCTAGAATGACCTCACTGGATAGTGATTTTTTATCGTTGTGTGATATTGTAAAGAAAATGTTTCTTAAAAGTTCATATCCTTCTTTTTTGCTTGATGAATTATTGTTGACAGTTGTGGATTGTTTATTGTTTTGTATAAAGTGACTTGAAGATACTGTTGACTGTTGTGGATTGGTTTGTATAAAGTGACTTGAAGATACCCTTGCCTTTGTTTTTTTAGCTGTACAATTTTGTTTACTGCTAATTGTTTGCTGTATGTGTATAATTGGAAGTTATGTGCTTACCATAACTTGGCATCTGTGTTGTCCATTTTCATTCTTCCTCAATAATGGTTTAAGGATCAGACCCTCAGATCCAACTCAGAAACATTTCTTAGACTTGGATCCTAGTCTCAAGCTACTCCCTCTACCCATAATGCTCCATCTCTGTAGCTTCCTCAGACTGAGTTTGCTGCCCTATTATTTACTGAACAAAGAGACATAATAGATAGAATGAAATCAGAGGCTCAAACCAGAAACATAAATGTTCCTGTAATTTAAATGGGTCCTCAGGAGCTAATAGGATGGGGGATGGGTGGGAGGGAAGGTGAGGAAAAATGAAAATGAGCAACACAGATGCGAAGTTATGATAAGTACATAACTTTTAAATCTGATGTCGTTTTCATTCTTCCTCACTACTGGGTCAGAGTCCCCAGCTACACTACTCTTGGGTGGCTTCAAGGAAGGATATGCCGGAGCACTGTCAAACCAAAAGAAGCTCTACTTCTGGAGACAACATCCACTTTCTAATGTGTCACAAAGTTATGAGTCTTTAACCAACTGGCTGCAGCACAAATATGATCAATCAACGCTTTGGAGGAGAAAACTAATGATGCAGTCACAGATCTGGCACAATGGGCCTTAGGAGGAAGAGGCAATTTCAATCCATGTTTTGAATAATTAGTGTGATACAGTCAGTAATCCACTTAGCCAGCTTAACTTTGGAAACTCCCTGAGCTCGCTGGTTAGGTGAGAAAGAAACAAATAGCTGGTCAGACTTTCTGCAGTGTTTTTTCTATGAAGGTAGAACTATAGTTTATTTGTTTTATATATTTATTTATTTTACATTTCATTACTGGGATAGTCAGACTGGACAACATGTTCATTTTCAGCGGAGGCCCGGGGAGAAAAGCTCCAGACAGAAAAAATCCAAAAATAACAAGTATTTCAAAAGATACTTAACATAAAAGAGATTACAAATAGTATCATACATGATGCAGATAGGCAAAAGATAAATGTACAAAGAATATAAGTTTACATAGCTAGATAGCAAGAAATATGTACTAATAAAGATACAACTGGGATAGAGGTGATTAACATGAAAGGAGATATAAAATAACTGAGTTATATTTACACAAATTTTTTAAGGTATGGAGAGTTCCCATTTGACTGGATACATATACATTAATGGTAACAATAATACATAATCAACAGTTAACTCAAGGATAGCAGAGTTAGTATGAGGAAGGATTATCTAAGAGGAGTGGGAAATTCTTAGTCTTGGGTAGAACAAGGACAAAACCATTTACTGGTAAGGTGTGTTTTAGCATTTGTTTGAATTTGGTTATAGCAGTGCTAGATGTGACATTAATAGGTAGAGAATTCCAGATCTTGGCAATATAATGAGAATAGGTGGATTCTCCAGCATGATTGTGTGCTGTTCAGATCAGTAAGAAGGGCTTGTTGTTTGAATGCAGCATTCTACTACAGGAATAAGGTTCGAATAGGCCTTGCAGTGATGGAGATTTTGCAGAATGATAAATTTTGTACGCCATGTTAAACTGGGACAGATGTAAAAGGTAGGGAAGTTCTAACCAGTTTAATTTCTTTAGAGCCAAGAAGTGGTGAGATCTGAAAGTAGTGTGTGCTGCATACCTAGCTATTTCATTGTAAGAGGATTCTAGTGTTGCCAGTTCAGTTTTCCTGAGGTTAATAAGGATCGGTGATGTATAAAGAAGAGTTGAAGTCAAATGAGTTTGGGCAATAGCTATTCTTGTGTTTTTGTGAGATACTGCTTGTTCCTATATAATGTACCTAACTTTTTGTGGACTTTTTTAATTGATTGAGAGATGTGGATGTCAGATCTCATATTGATGTCTATTTCCAAACCCAATAGTTTGGTATGTAGAGAGGGAAAGATAGTAGTGTTATTTGCGGAGACAATGCAAAAAGATTCTGTGGGTATAGTAGCTTTACTGGGATGGAATAGCATGAGTTTTGTCTCATTGGGGTTTGAAATCAAATGGGTGTTTGTTAGCCAGGACTCTGTTTTGAAAAAGGATGACTGAGTGAGTGCTTGTAACTCTTGAAGGGTATTGGCAGCACATATTTCTGCGGAATCATCAGCATTTTGGATAATTGTGGCAGAAGGGGCTGCGGTATAGAGATTGTTTATAAATATGGAGAAGAGTAGTGGGCCAAGAGCAGACCGTTGGGGAACTCACTGAAAGTAGGGGAGATGGACTTTGGTGGCAACATACTGCTTACTGTCTTCCAGTTAAGTAGCTCTGGAACCACGTAAGAGTAGAATGTGATAAGGCCATGGCAGAGAGGGCATAACAGGAGTTTGTCATGATCCACCATATCAAAAGCTTTTGATAAGTATGGAGGATACATGCTTACCACTATTCCAGTGGTTGTTAACTGTGTTTGCAAATGACAAAAGTGCAGTGGTGGTGCTGTGGTGTGGGCGGAAGCCGTGTTGTGTATTGATTAACAATTTTTTTGCAACTAGGTGGCCCATGACTTGCTTATGGACAATTGTTTCCAGTATTTTAGATAGCAATTAATTAGTAAGTATTTTAGATAGTAGTTGCCTAAGAACATCAAGCAGATGCAAGATATAGTCATCTTTGTTAGAAAAGTTCAGAAAGAAAACTGGCAATTGTATCAACTGGTTAATATTAGTCTCTGTGGCTACATTAGACATAAAGGATGGATTAGTATGGACAGACACACTATATTTATGAAAAATTATGTAAGGTGGTTTCGATGACAAAGTCCGAAGCTTGGAAATTCTTCTTGCTGAAGTAACAGCTACCAGCAAGATGGTTTTCCATAAAAGGAATTTCATTTCACAATCATTAGCTGGTTCAAATGTTTTTTGAGTTAGTCCTTGAAGAATAATAGTCAGATCCCAAGGCAGAGTAGGATCTTTTAATGGGGGTTTAAGTAGAAAAATCCCTTTCATGAAGGCTTTGCATATTTTAGACATAGCATGAGAGCCTGCAACATCTCCAGCATGAACATTTGAAATGGCTGCCAGTTGACGTTTTATAGTGGAAAAACTAGCTCCTTCCTTGAAAAGAGAAGTAAGGAAGAGAAGAATGTCTGAAACTGGGGCTGAGAAAGGGTCAATATTTACTTTGGAAGCCTAAATTGCTTCAATATACTTTTTTATTAGAAGCTTTTTGAGAAGATAAAACTATGTCTCGAACAGGGGAAGCAAGCCTGGACCTTTGTAGAATTACTGGAACTGGAGATACCAGTCGGTCAGTTTGAGGGCGAGTGAGTGTTGATTCCCTGATGGATGAGAGAGGAGGTCCTGTCTGGGCCTCTGAATCCATGAGGGATATTTCAGACGAGACCAGAGAAAGAAGAACAATACTTGATGAGGCCACCTTGACTTCTTTACATGCTGATTTAGACTGCTCAGCTCTAGGATAGGTCTTAGCCCCTCCCCATTTTCTTTGGCACTAAAAAGAAACAGGAGTAAGTTGTGAATCCTCTTTGTCTGGTTGGGACCTCTTAGATGCCTCTTTTTTTGCAGTAGTTTTTGAATTTCCAGTACTGCATGCTCCCTCTGACTGGGTCGAATGTTGGGGAGTTTCTTTTGTTCCACTGATGGTAAAAGGGAATGTAAAAACCTTTAGATATTATGTTTAGCACCCAGACATTTACTGTTAGATTGGGACAGATGTCTAGGTGTAGGTAACAATGACCCCAGATGGCCTCCAGAGACGGACAGTGGGGCAACACTTCAGGAACGCTGATAGGACTTGTCAGAGAAAAGTTCTCTGAAGCCCTGATTTTAAGGACACCCTCTGTCTTTGGGGTGGCATCTACCATCGACACTTCCTCCTCTGCCTCTGAAGGAAGAATCCTCACATTGATTCTGAAAAGAGCCTTGAGATTTTCCAAACCAAGTCTTCTTACCACCTCGCTGATTTCTGGAGAAAGTGTGCTGAGAGGTAGAAAACTAGATCCCAACAGCAGACAGCATCTTTCCTTCTTGCTCGCTGCCAGTAAGAGTCTCTGACGGATGGCCCAAACAAGGAGGAGCCACTGATGGGAGCATTGACAAAAGATGCCTTAAAAGGTTCACAAAGTCACAAAGCCTCATCAAGGCATGTCTTCTGACTGCAATACCTGAGCCAGCTGCCCTTGAGGTACCGTCCACTGTATGGGAGATGAGCATCATGGAAGAGTTACATACAGAAGAGTAGTCAATTAGGAAGACATTTTCAAGTCCTCGCCTGACATGGTCTCTGCAAGATAGTTGGACAGCTCCTTGACCAAATCTCTCTGGAAATGAGTGAAATGTTGCAAGTAATTTAATGACCTCAAGGCAAAAGTAGCTGAGGTGTAGATGTGCTTACCAAACCTACAGACTCCCTGTTCGATGGATGGACAAATGAGCTCTGTTCAGCAAGCTCCTTCTTGCTGGCTGCTGCTACAACAATGGCATCAACAGGAACACCCTTGGACCAATGAAGTCTATCTTTGGGGGGAACCGGAAACCTGGCCTGACATTTGGAGATTGGTTCAATAGCGTCCAGCTCCTTCCAAGCCCAGCAGAAGACTAAGTCAATAAGATCATCTGCTGGATTGGAGGGTCACATGGGATGTACAAGGGCCTACCCTGAAAGCAACACAGACACTTCAGAAGGAGGAGGTTGGGTCAACCAGCCACCTTTCTGTCTAATGATCTCCAAGATGTCTCCAAAGTAGACATCATCAGGGGTGATCTTGGGGATCTTTCTCCCTCATCAAAGTCCATGTCGTCTGTGAGTGACTCTACTGGGGAGTCAATGTGCCTTCTTTTGCATGTTTTCATCTGAGGAATCTCCTATGTGGGGTATTCAGGGGAGGTATCAGAAGAAAGGGTGGCTCCCTTGGGGGGAAGAACTTGGAGGTTTGTTGAGGCAGGCTGACGGGCTCAGCACTCAGATCCAGTGAAGGGTGATGGGGGGGGGACTGGAGGCAAAAGAGGTTAGATCTCTGAACAGAGAAACCCTTTTCCAATATGGAAGGCTGACAGATCAGGAGAAATTCCCTCCATCTCCCCTGAAGCCAAGGTAGTTGAAGAAGCATAAACGGGAATCACCCTTGATCTCTTGTCCCCAGACAGGATCACACCCAAGCTACTGAGGGCTGAAGAGGACGGGACGGGCCAGAAAATGTCAAAACTGAACCCCTTCTCCCGGATCTAACTCTGACCACTCAGATCCAAGATGCGCTCTGATACGAAGATCTTAAAGCAGATCTAGGCAGGGTAGCCATTGGAGTCAAGGAGGGAAGCTTCCTTTGATCCAAAGCTGACTCTCTCGGGTACCTAGGATCATAGGACTCCAAAGTTGCTGGTCAGATTGGAGAAGGAGATTGGAACAAAGCAGCAGGAACACTCACCGTTTCGACTGGTGGCAACACAGCTGATAATACCCCCATCTGGATCTGAGTTTTGAGAAACCCCCGCATCATCCTGTCCATATCGACACCCAACAGACTCCTGGAGGACCTACAGGAACCAACTGAAGTAGGTCTGGAGTGTCTGGAAGGAGTTTGGAGCAGTTTCGAGGGCAGTTTTGGGGAAATTGTCCTGATGGTGAACTCTGGGCTTCGGGTCCTAATGCACAGATCCAAGGTCAGTCACATGAGAGGTCCCTCTTGCATCTGAAAAGCCCTTCGGATCTGAAGGAGCAGAAGTAGGTCTTGGATCCAGGGTCTTAACAGTCTTTGTTGGAGACTCTGAAGAAGCTCTGCAAGCCTTATGGCAGCATTTCCTCTGCTTTGACGACCCAGTAAGGCTGGCTGAGGGCGAGTTTGAGCCCCGGAGTAGGAGGATGAAGCAGGCAACAGACCTTTAAAGATAAGCTTGTTCCTGCAATCAGTGATAGCTCGGGGGGTTGAATCCCTTGCAAATATGACCATCTGACAGCAGGTGATCTGTCCCAAAACAATACACATTTATTACGTGTGTCGGAATGGGGGATCTTATGCCCAAATTCCAAGCAGTGCTTGAATCTTGTAGGCCTGTCAGACATTTTACAGGAAAAAAAATATTTAACTATAACACCGACTGCACACTAATAACTACACTTCACTAACACAGCAACTGTAACTATAAAACTACCAATAACAACAACAAGAATAACTTTTTTTTTAATTCACTCTAGAGGGAAAAGGAGAAAAAAACAGAAGGCAGAAATGCCAACCATGTGGAGATCGAAGTAGGAAGGAAGGGTAAATACACTGTCTAGTCCGTAAAGCCTACGAAACTGAACATGAGGGCAGAAGACTATAGCAAAAAGGATAAGAAATTACAGATAAGAAAGAATAGGTATCTTCTTCTTCTTTTGGCTTTTCCTGGTTAGGGGTCGCCACAGTGGATCACCTGTCTGCTCATGATTGGCAGTAGAGTTTTACGGTGTTGAGTTGCCAGCCCGACGCTCAACCTTCCACAGAAGGCACATACACACGCACACACTCATGCCTAGGGTCAATTTAGAGTGTCCAATCCACCTACAGCATGTCTTGGGATGTGGGAGGAAACAGGAGCACCTGGAGGAAGGCCTAGGATCCTCTTTATGAGGTACTTTTGCGGCCTCTCCAGTTGTTGCAGGTGTCTAGTGAAGTACATGCCAAATGGGGCATTGTACTCAATGACTGGCCTAATGAGGGAAGAGTAGAGGGAGACAATGACCTCTTTCTTCCTGGATGTAAAACCCTTAGTAATGAGATGTGCCACATATAAGGACTCCCTGACGACAGTGGCAATGTGGTGATCAAAAGAGAAGTTGCTATCAACCTGTGTTTCCCAGATCTCTTATAACGCCTTCTTTATTCAGTGGACTACCATCGATGTGGTAATTCATGGGAATTGGGTTTTTCCCAAAGGGGATGATGACACATTTTTTGGCATTGAGCTTAAGGCCATGGTTCTGACACCAGTCGTTGGTCTCAATGAGGCCATTCTGTAGGATGTCAACATCATTTGGGGTGTTAATAATAGCTCCCAACTTACAATCGTCTGCAAACTTTGTCAGCTAGAGTCCCTCCGTGTTGGCCTGGACTTCAGAGAAGTAGATAGCAAACAGGACAGGACCCAGGACCAAATCCTGTGGGTTCCACTTGTGACTAATCAGGAGTCTGACTTGGAGTCAGCTACTTTCACACTGTGGGTTCTGTGAGCCAGTTTGCAACCCACCTAGTGATATAGGGGTAGATGCCTAGCTTAGTGAGTTTTTCTATAACTCCTGAGTGGGGAATGGTATCAAAGGCCTTGGCCAATTCAAGGTAGGCTGTATGAACCACCTTGCCTTCATCCACAGCTCTGGTGACTGACTCAAAGAAGTCGACCAAGTTGAGTAGGCATGATCTACCCTTAGCAAAACCAAATGGTGCGGGATCCAAAGTTTGGAGATTCCCTATATCCTTGTTTATTAGGTCCATTCAGATGATGATGCGTTCCATAGCTTTGCATATCAGACTCGTTAGGCTAATGGGGCGATGGTTCCCAGGGTCTGTAATCGGTCCTCCTTTGTGGAGAGGGATGACTTTAGCACTAAAATTAACATAGTCATCTTTAGGGACCCACAATACCTGTGGTTGCAGGGTCCCCTTGATCATCCTTGGCTCTAGGGGGCCCACAAAAGCTGTTGCTGGTTGGGGGAAAAATGAAGAGGAAAAAATTTATTAATTTCCTTACTGTGCTCTTTAACCTGAACAGGGCTGTGATACGACCATAATAGGATAAAGCTAATGATGAACATGAGCAAGGCCAGCACTAGAGAGATCAACTGCCCAGAGTGACTGATCTCAGTGCAAACCTTGAATTTTAAAAAAAAAGCTGACGCTTCCAATTTTCAGGGATGATTTTCTCTTTCTGGAAGTTTTTTAAATATAGTAGAATAACACCTTTTGCATCAACATGCATTTTTTTGGGAAATAAGAACTATAAAATTATGTCTGGATTTATTGATTGTATGTAATCCTGAATGATTTTTGAGCGAATCAAACTTTTTATGATGGACAGAGCAAAATTATAAGCAAAATGTGTGAAATCAGGGACAATAACATGTATGCATTACTCTTCAATGAAGTAAATAAAAATTACTTTACCCTGCTTCTGTTTGGCAATGCTAAACAGCAGTCACTGATCTGTTGTGGCAGTACCAGTGTTGCATAATGTATTGCTGTTGGTAAAAGAGGTATGAAACTGCTGTTGTTATGGCTTGTGCATATCTAAAAAATACCAATGATTTTTATCTGTGTACACACCAAGTAATGCCAGGAGATGTACATTATTCTATTGGGTATCAGTAAAAAATGCAGATAAGTAATTTTATTTATTTGACATTTGTTAACTGGGAAAGTCCGACTGGGTCAAAAACCCATTTTCAGCAGAGGCCCGGGGAGAAAAGCTCCACAATAGATAAACATTAAGAATATGCAGAGCATTATATTTCATTTTCAAAGGTATGGCATAAAACATAAGAATATTTAGACACTTAGAGCTTCTAGAAGTTTGGTGGCCCCCACTCCCCAGACTGTATAAATGGATTCAAGGAGCTCCATTAATCATCTTTGACTGTGTGGGGGGGGGGGCACAAAAGCTGTTGTTGGTTGGATAAAAAATGTATTAAAATTTCCTGATTATACTCTTTAACCTGAACAGGGCTATTATATGATCCTGTTAAGATAAAGCTGATAGTTGCCTCTTCTCTCCTATTCTAAAATAAGCCCTGCTCAGATGTGTATGTTTAGAGGAAGCTGCTGTAGGTTATATGGGGGGAGGGTTATTGCTTCTTTAATTTTCATCACAGTCAAACTTTACAGGTGTGCACAGAAGGTCATTTTAGCTTGTTTTTGGGTTGAAGACCGTATAGTCATTGTTTCTTTTACTTTTCTCGCAGACATCAGAGGTGTACAAAGGTTATTATAGCTTGTGTAGGGCACTACACTGTGTAGGACTAGCAAAGTAGAATATGTTACTGTAATCATTATTTTTTTTTCACTTTCCTCAAAATTACCTTAATCATAATTTCTGTTCAAGCCATCATTGGTGAAAAGATTGTGTAAAAAGAAAAAAATAAACTTTTAATTGCATTTCAGACCATATAGAAAGTTACGGCTTATTGAAAAAGCTGAAGGGTAAAGCAAAATGTGAGTAAAGGAAGAAAAAAAGTTATGTGCATGGTGTGAGGACCCCAAGATGACAGGAAACATAGGGGAGGACTTGTGTGTGTGTGTGTGGGGGGGGGGGGTGAGGGGGCTGAAATGGTAGGCCTAGGGCTCCATTTCACCTAAGCCTAGACCTGTACACAGAGTTGTTGTAATGTATCACTGTTGCAAGTAAATGCCAGCAACTGTAAATCTCCCTTTGTGAGATGGGCCAACTTAGTGTGGTACACAGGCCTGTTATAATGTAATAGTATTGTTGCTACAGGTCAGTCTCTGCATACTACACCTAAAAGTTTGCAGTATGAACTAAAAGGTTGCTTAGAAGGGGTGGCAGTGACAGGGTGATACTTGGACAGGAAGTGGCTGGGGGCCCCCAAATTAAGATTTGCTGGGGGCCCTCAAAATGTTAACACCGGCCCTGGCAGTTAGGCAGAAAAATCAGCACTGGATTTTGTGAAGAATCACATGACTTTCTTCTATGGGTGACAGAAAAAGACTGAACACTCACTTCCTGTGAGAGCTGAAGGCTTCCCTCTCAGGCATATGCTCAGCCAATTAGCTGTCACAGAGAGAAAGGGGGAGAAGGGAGTCTAAGCTTTTTAAAGCTGATCAGTAGTGGGTTACCTTGACCGATAGCCCAAAATGTCACTGAGGCAGTGGGAATTATGAACATTCGTAGCATAGGTCTTTCTGCTCCAAAGATTAGTCATTCAATCTTCTCTATCAAGAATAATTCAACTTAAGTATTTCTAAGTGCAGATTCCAGCACAGACGGCCACTGATCTACTTTATGGCTGGGTTTCCACACACAATGTTTTTCCAGTCTTTACTGGCACAGATGATGGACAAAGTGCTACCCTTCTGGTATAGCCACTTAAAATTCCAAACGATATCAAAACTTTAGGTAGTAGAGTCATATCATGGTCAGTATATAAATACACATATAAATACACAAGCATATACACATATAGTCTACTGAGTTGATTACTTATTTAGCAGTGACACAGATATGACCCCATAAAATCTCAGTCTAACAATACAAAGTATGATGGGCAACTTACTGATACATGAAAAGAAGGTTTTAGTTTTATTTAATTTGTTAACTATGAAAGCAATCTGATCCATTGTAGAACCTTTCAGGTTATGCTCAGCCCACAAAAGGACAAAGAAAAATTGCATTCTTCCACTTTCTAAAACATTTACCTGGTGAAACCTGAGATAATGGCAAGCTAAGCAGAGCAGACCAGACTTTCCTATCCTTTGCAACAGGTACCAGCTTCTCTTGTGGAATCCCAAGCTATTCCCAAGCCAGCTGACAGATATAGTCTCTCTAGCATGTCCTAGGTCCTCCTCTCAGTGGCTGTGCCTGGTGCACCTCTAGTGGAAGATAAAATGTGGTAGCCTTACTAAGTGTCCAGACCACCTCAAATGGCTCCCCTCAATCCTTTCTACTGCTCTTCTCCATGACCCTCCTAGATTTCTGAACTCTGCCACAAACAATGAGCCTAGCAACCCTAGGAAGGAATTTCATTCCTGATAATTGTACCAATCATCTAATTCTTTCAGTCATTACTCAAACTTCAACGTTATTGGGCTACTGTTCCATGCCATTTGGTCCTTATATTTGATGAATGACAGCTGTGTCTGCAATGTCAGTATTAAGTTCAATACCTTTAAGGTAGCTGTAGGACACCACCAATGCTGTATCTTGCTTCCCTTTCTGCTTATGATTTTCATGGACAGCATGTCAAGGCACAGCTGAGGTCTGAAGATTGTCCATTGTGAAACATAATGGTTGCATCTTTGTTGTTTGCAGATGAAGAAGATGACGTCCTGTTTTCAAGTGGCTGTCATCTCCAACATTCACTGGAATGGTTTGCTGCTGAGTGTAAAACAGATGAGACGAGAATCAGGATTTCTAAATCCAAGGCCATAGCTCTCTGCTGTAAATGTATGAACTGGTCTGCGAGTGATGCAGAAACAGCTACCACCACTGGAGGAGTTTAAGCACCTTAGGATCTTGCTCAGAGGGCATCAGCAAGGATGCAGTCATGGTAGACTTGCGGGTGTTCTACTAAACTGTAGTGGCAAAGTGGGAGTTCTTGGGACAAAGCTCTTAATTTATCAGTCACTGTACACTCCCATTTTTACATATAGTCATGAATTCGTGGTACTAACTTATAAGAATAAGATTAAAGATACAAGTAGTGGAAGGGAGAACTAGGAAGCACATTGCTTGCTGTGTCTGCTATTTATATACTGGTTGAGATTACGTTGATCAGAAGGTGCATCATAGAAGGGAAATACATTGCTTCTAAGTCTGAAGCAGGAGGGTAAACAAGACAGAGTGGGAACTACAGAGTTTCTAAGTCTGAGGTAGGCAGGAAAGACAGACAGACAAGGACATTTACAGATCCTAAGTCTAAAGCAGAAAGGCAAAGCAGGTAAAGGCAACTCTCCAAGACAACTAATAAGGAGCAACTCTCTCAAGGAGTATATCATGGTCGCTACTTTTTGAGGGATTAGACTCCTAAACTCTAGGGCTAGAGAAGGTTTTGAAGGAGGATCACCAGACATTTATGTGGGAATGATGAATGCAGTTGGGAAGGGTCTATATTACATAAATGAAACAACAAAAGAGAGATTGTCCTTTCATTGACAGATAAATGTCGAAGCCACAAAACAGGGAAGTTATGGAAAAGCAATTTTTTCCCAGACACCCCCTACTTAAATATACCACCTCCAAGATTGCACCACAGTGGAAGAAACGGCAAAGTCCCAAGAACGGCCTAGCAATTTTTTTCCCGGGGAAAAAAATCGCTGTTCCGTAACTTCGCTGTTTTGTGGTTTCGGCTTTTATGTGTCAATAAAAGAGCATTCGTTCTTTTGTCATTTCGTTCATTTAATATAGACCCACTGGGAAGGTACTCTTCAAACCTGAAAAAGAATAGGAACTGTCCTGTAATGAAAGAACATTGATTTTACTTATTTACTATTATATTCTTCTTTGTGGTTGTATACCCTGGGTTGTGCCTGAAAATGATCCACTGAGATCAGCGGATTACCCCAGTCAACAAATTAATAAGTATGTGTATTACCTTTACCAAACAATGAAGAGTACTTATAAGCTCATAAGCAGTCTATCCAATACTACTGGCTTGAAAAATACTGGCTCCATAAAATGGGGATTAAATGTACTGTTTGCTAACCACTTGTCTTATGCTGTCTGATTATCTTATTGACTGAGGTACTGTTTCAGATTTTTCGAATGGTGAG
This sequence comes from Protopterus annectens, assembly GCF_019279795.1. Lineage (NCBI taxonomy): Eukaryota > Metazoa > Chordata > Ceratodontiformes > Protopteridae > Protopterus > Protopterus annectens. The sequence goes on from NC_056733.1 coordinate 1,261,216,836, forward strand.
AGTAATGAATTTATTCCATAGCGCAGAATTGTGATTAGCATGAAGAAATGCTGAAACTTTACTTACTTAAAGGAAGCCACACTGAACTTGGGAAAGAATCTATGTGCACTGCTGTAAAATAGACTGTATTTTGTGGATATGCACTTCTAATAGCATTTGCTCAAAGACTGTTTATTGAACCCGACTAGCAGTGCATTCCTGATTGGGTTTCTTTCTGTTATTTTATTATTATTTTTGCAATGAGTTAATTTTATGTACATCCTAGTAGATGAACCTCACCTTAAAACTGAAAACACTGACTCCAGATTTTATTTTTTAGCACAACTACAGCAGATTGTTGCTTCTACTCTGTGCACACAAGGGAAATTCTTTATTTTAGATAAATCATCATTATCATCATCATCCCCTTTCTCCAAGTCTAGAGGAGGTTGGGCTATGTCATTAACTGTTGCCACCCCTCTCAATTCAGTGCTAATATTCTCCTGCTGTCTTTGACAGTCATGTTCAACTGTTGTATGTATTCTTTCAAGCAATCTGTCCATCTCTTGGCTGGATGTCCTCACTTTCCCTTGCCATCTTCCTCTCTGTGTATGAGACTGGACCACTGTAATCTGTTCTTGGCCTTTCCTACAACTGTGCATAACTCTAGCCTTAGCTCTGATGTCTTCATTCTTTACCTGTCCCTACACTGCTTAAGGCTACCTCGGCTGCTTTGCCTTCACTACTCAGGTTGCTGTGTATACAAAAGCACTGGTTGCACCACTGGTCTGCACTTCTTATTTACTTCAGATAACGGTTTTACTAATTTTTTTCACCATAGTATAGGTCACCGTCCAGACCTTATCCAGATCCTGGAATGACATGTATAATAATTGTTATTAGGGTAATATATTACTACAACAAGCCTCCCAAATATAAATAAAATAAAGGCTTGAGCTAAATCAAATAAGAAGCATCACAGATCAGACTTTAAAGCCAGAAACAGTGAATAATCTATGATCTTCACTTCTATACTTTGATATTTTATAAGCAGTTTAACCGCTTAGTTTTCATTGGCCACAGCCACACTTCACAAAGGAAGGTGTCCAAAAAGCTGTATTACATTTGTCACAATCAGAAATACACACAAACACAACTGCAGAGATAAAGTGGAACATAAAATAAACCATGATAAAATAAACACACACACACACACACACACACACACACACACACACACACACACTAGACTATCATTAAGTGCGGAAGGCAGAGCATGAGCTGCCTAGTTTCAATTCTCACAAGAACTTTCTAGATTTAGAAAAAAATGAACAGTTACATAGTGACCCTTAAAATTTAAGGAGGATCTCCACTTTGCTTTGTTAGGCTTTATCAGACTAATCTGAATTTTAGAATATACCAGACTAGATGCTTGAAATGTCAGTTTGTCATACTGTTCTAAAAGTACCCTCGTCCTGGAACCAGCTAGGGTACATCACTACATATTTTTGCCACATGCATTTGTTTTAATGGAAAGATGTTTTAACTACCATTTTATTCACTATTAGTATAAGGGCTCTGTTGATGCCTGAGGTATCCTATTAAACCTACATAACTGTATATCTCTGAAACTTAACCCATCTTACCTGAAAAACAGACTTTAATTATGCCTTATCAAAAAATAATAAATCAATCTGTGTGCATCCTTATCAATGCTTAATGCCACCAGTTCACAACAGCAAAGAATTCTCAATAGGTATATTTCCTAAAATGCACATTTTAACTTTACCTCTTCCAAAAATGTCTGACACATTAGTCTACAATCAGTGATAAAGGAGAATTTAAAACAGGATAGTTAATTGCCATGGCTGAATGCTCTGGAGTGGCATGTTACTGATGTATGTCCTGTGAGGTGCCTTTGCAGTTGTTGCATCAATATATGTTGTTAAACATCACTTTCCGTCAACTACAATGCTATAAATATAACCAAAAGAATTTAGAATGTGTATGTGATTTAAAAACAATATCCCAGACAATCACTGATTGTGCTGTTCATGCCCCTGAAGGCAACTCTGGGCTAAGTTTTCATACTTTGAAACAGATGAAGCAGGTTACAGCTGTGCTAACATTCAAGAGACAAGATGAGGCAAAAGCTGCTTTTCAGGTGGGCAGTGGATATTTTTCAAACATCTAGTGTGAGATTATGATCACATACTTCATCAGAGTTTTGCATGGTAAAAAATACATACAGCTTGACCTGTTACTTAGTGGATGTGTGTTAAGTCATAGACCAATGTTACATCTCTTAATTTCCTATCTATGTCATTAGTTTCAATATTTGGCTGGGGATTCAGTCTGACCAGTTCTACACATAACTCAGTTAATAATCCCATTCTGTTTTTCCCTGGTCTTTTAATTATTTGGTAGATTTGTCCCTGTCTCCTGGCATTCTCTTATTACCCAAAATATAGGTGCAGTTTTCTATACACAGCAATAACATTTTCAACATTCCAGCTCTTATCTCTGGTAAAACAGACATTTCAAAGTATTAAAACAAAATGTTATGCCAGTGTACTACAATAAGTCTATATTTTTACTTAAATGTATAAGTTATAGCAGAGATCTGTATGGGTAGCAGCCTAACTTTAAAAAAAAATCATAAAAGTTAATAAAGGATGTCTTGTAAAACACTATTAATCCCCCTGCTTACCCTACTGTAACATAGCAGTTGATCCAAGGAAAGGTAAAGCAGTACAAAAGCATATGTCATTCAGTGACAGTAATACTGCTCTGTTGTGCAAATTATTCCTTAGGAAGCTGGATTAAGAAATTCTTCCGGGCTCTCGTCCTCAGCAATGATGGAAAATAAATAAATAATAAACAAAATAAAAAAGGAAAGCATAATCTACTTTCCTCCTCAAAGTTGTGACCAAACCATGTATTCCTCACGGGCTCTCCTGCTGTAGTGAGTACTTCGATAAAAATGTCAGCAACAAAGTACATAAATTACTCATTTTTATTATTTAGACATGCACTGCTGTAATCTCCCAGCCTAAGCAATAGGAGTCTTTTTTTTTTTGAGGTTTCTACCACTCATCATTAGGACTAACTTTTCTTGTTTCACACATAATCTTCTTTGTGACAACACCGTACTGCCAGCTTCACAAATTGCACTCTATTCACTCATCTCTCTGTAAACTTACTCTGCTCTGAAAGAATCTACAGGACTAAACTGTAATGGATTGAGCATACAGGAATTTAAAAGGCTGAAAACACAGACAAATATTAAGCTTAACAAGACTTGGAGAAGTTATTGTCCGTTACTGCTGTAACAAATCACTTTCTGCTAGAATACAACCTTGTGTGGTGAAATGCATGTGTATTGCACTACTGGCAGTAAGACTGATAAAAAAACTGCTAGTTTAATATTTAAATACTTTTCGCAATACCTTTCCAGTATATTTTACACAAAAATAAATGTTTTAAATCATATCATTGCATAAATATGGAGTTTATGTCTGTTTTTTTATCAGTAAAAATTTAAATCAGGAACAAACTGCATAGAAACAGATGGAATTTATGGGGATAATACATGCAGAATATAGGAGGATTGAAACTTAAGGGAAAGCAGGACTTGAGAAATGTATGTAAAACTGAAATATTAAGAAGACACATATGTATAATGTATGAAAATAAAAAAATCTGTAACAGTTGTCTTCTTTTTATGACTGTATGTGTTTCAGTGTCACTATGCAATAAATAGAAGTTATATTCTTACCATAACGTTCCATGTTAGTTGTCTTCTTCTCGCCTTCTTCTTGCTGGATGGGTTCGGAGCCGACCTCGGCTCCGACTCGGCCACTCTAAAAGCTCGAGAGTTGGTTCCACCGGCTCGAGGCTCCCCTTATATCCCACAATGCTAGGCGTGAGTTACCTCAGATCTCGTTTGTAAGCTAGGCCCAGCCTATAATAGTAATAGAATAACTAGTAACAAAGTCCACCTCTATAAACAAGGGAGAAGAGAAGGGTGACCTACATCCTGATCCAGGAAATATGCACAGCAGAGCATATACCTAAAGTACAGAGGTGGTAGAAAGAGAGGTCACAATCAAAACTCCTCTAGGTCTGTCCAGGCCAGGGGAAGGAGGGTGGACGAAGAAGAAGGCGAGAAGAAGACAACTAACATGGAACGTTATGGTAAGAACATAACTTCTATATGTTAAGTTGTCTATCTCGCCTTCATTCTTGCTGGATGGACCGCGTCCCTAGCACCTTGTCCCGGGTGGCCTAACGGAACAGACTCTTGAGAACAGTGGAACCAAAGTTAGCTCTATGTCTAGAGGCTAAATCCAGCTTATAATGAGAAATGAAAGTGTGAGGAGTAGCCCAAGTAGCCGCTGCACAAATGGTGTCAATAGGCAGTCTATCTTGGAAAGCTATAGAAGTAGCCAAAGCTCTGGTAGAATGGGCTTTAGGTTTGCTAGGCAGCTTTTGGTGTCTAATTTCATAAACAAGGGAGATCAGAGATGTTAGCCATCTGGATAATGATACCTTTGAAACTGAAAGTCCCTTTCTGCCTTCTGCATAAGAGACGAACAGCTGGTCAGATTTTCTGAATTGTTTTGTTCTATCCAAATAGTACCTTAACTGACGATGAACATCTAGCCAATGCAATCTTTGTTCAGATCTGTTAGACTATTCTGGAAAAAACACCGGGAGGTCAATGCTTTGATTTAGGTTAGCCGAGGAGGCTATTTTTGGTAAGAAGGACGGATTGGTTCAGAAGATACTCTGTCCTTATGGAACAACAGATAAGGAGGTCGGCAGCTGAGTGCATGAAGTTCTGAAACTCTTCTAGCTGAAGTAATAGCTACTAGAAAGAGAGTCTTCCATGATAGTAATTTTAAAGAACAGGAAGCTGCAGGTTCGAAAGGGGAGAGAATTAAAGAACTGAGAACTAAATTTAGGTCCCAAGGAGGAGGAGGATTTCTTACCGGAGGTCTGAGTAGAAAAACTCCTTTCAAAAAAGCTTTGCAAAGCTTGTGGGACATGATGGCAGAATCTGAAATGCCCACATGAAAGTTAGAAATAGCTGCCAATTGAACTTTAAGAGTAGAAGGAGATGAACCTGCATGGAAGAGTTCAGCTAGGAAATCAAGGACCATTTGGATGGAAGCAGTGAAAGGATCTATGTCCCTTCCTTGAGCCCAATAGGCTAAACGCTTCCACTTACTCAAATAAATCTTCGAGTGGAAGATTTATGGAAGCTATCAAAATATCTCTAACAGAGTGAGATATTTGAGGAAGCCTGGCTAAGGTTGGAATTGGAGGAACCAAGCAGTGAGGTTCAGGAGGGAAGGGAGCGATGAAACTGACCCGACTGATGGATCAAAAGATCTGGAACTAGGTCCAGATGCCAAGGTCGCTCCAACAGAAACTGATGTAGAAAGGGGAACCAAACCTGTCGAGGCCAGTACGGAGCAATGAGGATCAATGAAGCCTTCTGAGCGATAGCTTTCTGTATCACTTGAGAGATTAGTGGGAAGGGAGGAAAAGCATACAGAAGTCCCCGGGCCAAACCTGGACTAGAGCGTCTCTGCTGGGTTGGCCTGGTAACGGGAAAAGAGTGAAAAAATCTCTGCACTTGCTGTTTTGGGGAGTAGCAAAAAGGTCGCAGCAAGGCTGGCCCCACTTGAGAAAAATTTCTCTCACAACAGAGTCTTTCAGAGACCACTCGTGAGGCATGAGGATAGCTCTGCTCAACTTGTCCGCGATTTGATTGGACTTCCCGGGGATGTGCGTTGCTATCAGAAAACGCTGAGAAGAAATCGCCCATTGCCACAGTCTGAGAGCTTCTCGACACAGGGGGTAGGACCTGGTTCCACCTTGTTTGTTGATATACCACACTACAGACATATTGTCCGTCTGGATTGCTATCGTTCCCAAGGGAAGAGAGTCTTGAAGGGCTTGCAACGCTAAAAGCACTGCTCTCATCTCTAGAACATTTATGTGCAAGTGGCATTCGTCTGGTTGCCATGTGCCCTGGACAGTTCTGCCCTGATAATGCCCCCCCCACCCGATCAGGGAGGCGTCCGTTGTCAGAGTAGCAACCGGAGGGGAAGGAACAAAGGGTCTTCCCAATAAGAGCTGAGGGGAAGACATCCACCACAGAAGATGATTTCTGCATGATTGCGTGATCATAATGGTGTGAGACATTGGAAGTTGCTGGTACGACCATTGCATGAAGAGCATCCATTGAAGGATTCTCATGTGGAATCTGGCTAATGGAAGCAGAGGTATGGCAGCCGCCATAATCCCCAACACTTTCAGAACTAGCCTGGCTTTGATTCTGTTGCTGCTGAAGAGGAGTGAGACTATTTTGTGTATGTCTGTTATTCTCTGATCTGTTAGTCTTGCAGACATGTTGACTGTGTCTAGATTTGCCTATGAAGGTAATAGTACGACAAGGCGACAAAACAGACTTTTCAAAATTTATTGAAATGCCTAAATTTCGACAAGTGCGAAAGGTGTAGTCCCTGGCCATTAGAAGAAGATGCTTGGTGGGAGCTGTGAGGAGCCAGTCGTCCAAATATGGAAACACCTGGAATCCTTGTCGTCTCAGGTGAGAAGCTACCACTGCCATGCATTTGGTAAACACCCGGGGGGCAGTGGTGAGACCAAAGGGCAGGGCCCTGAATTGAAAATGACTGGTTCCCAGCCTGAAGCGGAGGAATCTTCTGGAGCATCTTTTCATTTTTATGTGATAGTACGCATCCTGAAGATCTATAGAGCACATCCAGCTTCCCTTTCCCAAAAGGGGAAGGATGGACTGCAGCGTGACCATCCGAAATCTTGTTTTCTTGACTGACTTGTTCAAGATACTGAGATCCAAAATTGGTCTCCAGTCCCCTGTTTTCTTTGGAACTAAAGAAGCTGGAGCAGATTCCGGATCCTGGCTGGTCTGCTGCAACTGGCTGAATTGCTCTTTTGCAAGCAGCTTTGAAATTTCCAAAGCTGCAAGATCCCTTTGAGCGGGTGGAACATCTGGAAGGGATTTTTTTGATTGGTTTGGAATGCGAAAGAAGGGAATGGAATAACCCTCGGATATGATGGACTGTACCCATTTGTCTTGAGTCAGGGATAGCCAGGCTTTTGGGTACAGTGACAATCTTCCCGACTGCCCCCGAAGGTAGGCAGTCGGGCAACACCTCAGGGATGCTGAAAGGGCTTATCAGAGAAGACTTCACGATTGCCCTGGTTCTGCGGACCCCCCCTGCCTCTAGGGCGACGTCTACCATTGTTGTTCCCCGGTCTGTCTCTGGCGGGGAACCGACTTTGTCGCCAGGCGAAGTCCCTTGAGATTGTTTACGGAACCACATTTTCCCACTTTTCTGGCCTTTGGGGTAAGGCCTAGAAGGATTAGAAAATGGACTCCGACGGCAGAAAGAGTCTTGCCATCTGTCTCGCAGCTAGTCAAGGTTTCGTGCACTTGAGGACCAAAGAGAGATGATCCATCAAACGGGGAATTAGTGAAAGACGTTTTAAAGGGGTCCGCAAAGTTGCATAACCGCATCCAGGCGTGCCTGCGTAAGGCCACACCTGTCCCTGCGGCCCTGCTCGCTCCATCAGCCGCATAAGAAAGGAGGCATGGAGGAGTTAGCTATGGAGTTCAGGGTAGCCAGCTGAGTGTTCATCTTGTCTTGAAAACCCACAGCTGTAGGATCCTTCAACATATCACTCGCTTCCTTGATCAAGTCCCTTTGAAGACGAGTAAAATGGCATAGGTAGTTCAGCGAACGCATTGCAAAGGTCGCTGACGAGAACATCCGCTTCCCGAACCTGTCCATAGACCTGGATTCCTTGTTAGGTGGATGGACAGGCACCGAAGGATCAGCTAGTTCCTTCTTGGTGGCAGCAGCTACCACCATAGCATCCACAGAAACACCTTTTGTGAGGAATTGCTTGTCAGTTGGTGCTGTTATAAATTTGGAGGGTCTCCTGGGGTAGGGTCCACTGAATCAGGAGCCGTCCACGCCTTCTTTGCAACCACCTGCATGAGGGGATCAAAGGGGGGGGGCACACCCAGGAGGTGGAAGGGCGGGAGCCAAACGCCTCAAGATACACAGATTCATCCTCCGAAGGGTTAAGGGCTGGCCAATTTCCCCTCTGTTTCAGGATCTCTAGAATGTCTGCGAAAGAGACATCTTCAGAAGGGGAATGTGGGGAACCCTCGGAATCCTCTAAATCTGTGTCAGAGGTGACAGACTCAGGTGAGTCTAAGTGCTTCCTCTTACACTTTCTCTTCCTAGGGGGCTCCCCTGCCAATTCAGGAGAGGCCTCGGAAGAGGATGAGATTCCAACAGGGGATTCTTGAGGAGCTTGCTCTCTGCGGTCTGGGATGAGGGAGTGAGTCGACATAACCAAAGGCACCGAAGTGGGAGGGGCGGACGGAGCCGACTGTGGAGTCAATGCACCCCTGTCAGGCAGAGCTAGAGGTCCCCGCTCCGAGAAGCTGAGAACCTCCCTCGGCACCAACAGGGATGGCTCCGAGGCCGATGTCGGAGCCGAACTCACCAGCGCCGAAGCACCGAGAGGGAGAGGGGGGTCGGACAAGGGTCCGATGCCACTCACCCCCTCGGAGCCGACGAGGGAAGCCCGGCGCCGAGATTCTTCAAAGGAAGAAATCGGAGCCGACGACGGAGCCGAACACAAATGTATCGGCTCCGACGCTACCACAGTCTCGGTTCCGAGACGCCCCGGCTCCGAGCTCAAAGGAGTCGGAGGAGGAATATTAATTGGAACAAGCTGAGGCATCAACTGATGAGTCGGACTCTGGAGCATTTGGGCCAGTGCCTCGGATTTCAAAAGTCTACTCACTACCCTCTGGAGGTCGTGATCTGATAGCCTCGATGACCTGGAGGAGTGAGATCTATGGCTCTGTTCAGACAGCAGGGGAGACGCTGGAGCTGAATGAATGGAGCTAAGGGACGGTGACCTCAATCTCTTTCTAGATGTCGGCTCCGATGGTATGATCGGAGCCGACCCATGACTCTCTAATGCCTCGGCTCCGGCCGGAGCCGAGGAAACCACTGAAACAGCAGTCACAGACTCATCGGCTCCAGCCGGAGCCGATGAAGCAGTAGGCTTCAAAGCCTTAGGCCTCGACTCTGAAGCTGGAGCCGAGGTCCTAGAAGCCTTAGAAGGTTTCCCTGAAGAGACAGGAAGGGAACCTTCAGGCTTAATTAAGCCCCTCAAAATGAGCTTATTTTTTCTCTCCTGCAGAACTCTAGGGCTGAAGCCATGGCATACAGCACAAGAGTCCTGCAGGTGTAAAGGTCCCAGGCAGTACACACAAGAAGTGTGACAGTCTGTCAGAGACATTTTCTGACAGCACGAGTCACACTTCTTGAAGCCTGAGACCTTTGTATCCTTGGACATACTCAAGGAACCCGAAGTGTAATCACACATTAAAAACACACACACAGATTACACTGATAGGTTTAAAAGGGAATTATTTAAAACTAAAGGTAAGTTAATAAAATTCCCTAAGTAAAACACATACACACTTCTAAGGAAAGGGAAGGAAGGGCCCGAAGGCCTTAGGGAAGAACTAGTGTTCTTTATAAAAGGAGGGGGCTGGAAAGATAAAAAGGGGATAAACAAGTCCACTACACTAAGTGGTAAAGAAATTTACACTAACTAGCCTAAGTTTAAAGAATTTAAACTAGTCTAAACTTTCACTAACCTGGAGCCGGTAGAAAACACACCTCGATCGCTGTAGCGACAAACGAGATCCGAGGTAACTCACGCCTAGCATTGTGGGATATAAGGGGAGCCTCGAGCCGGTGGAACCAACTCTCGAGCTTTTAGAGTGGCCGAGTCGGAGCCGAGGTCGGCTCCGAACCCATCCAGCAAGAATGAAGGCGAGATAGACAACTTAACATCTGAAGTTTATTAAAGGTGTTAAAAAATAAAAATTAAAGCAAATATTCACTTTATAAAATATATCCACACATCTCATTAAAATTCACCACCACCAGTGTCTCCCAAACCTTTCAGCCTATGACCCACTTAAGAACTTTAGAATGTCGTTGTGACCCACTAAAATAATCAAAATCAATTGTATCTGTACACAGAAGACAAACTACTATGGAAAGACATGGACTTGTCATATAAATTTAGTTCTGTGAGAATGATTCAACGTACAGTACTAACTCTAATACAAAATGTCACATACCTCAGATACATAAACCCCGGGATTAATGAAGCTTGCGCCAGGCGCAGGCATAGCGTAGGCACAATAATGCCAAATATGGCCGTCGAGTGATTCAGGTACGATCCAACTCCACGTGCACTACTGGCGTACGCCAGAAATGCTCAGCCCTCGGCATAGGTATGCTAATCACTCCATGCACAGTGTCGCACCATGCAAATGAAGGCAGATAGCGATTCATGAAGTGGTGCAGGTGTAGCGTAAGCCCACGGAAATGTAAACCAAAAAACACGGTTTACATTTTCCCAAACAGAACATCGGAGCTATAGAAGCGGACCAGACTCATGTATTACAAAGTTAACATATGCCAATGGCTAAATACACATCCAATGACATAAGAATAAATGCACAACACCTAAAAAACAACATTTAATGTCATGTCCACAGTAACGCACAGTACAACCGCAGGGCATGTGTGCGCAAACAGGAACATAAATAAATTATATAAAAATGTCATAAAATCGCAATGTAATACAAATCAGGTTTACACCATAATACACAATGGTAGGCATGGAACATCACAACCAAGGTGCAAGGGTTGCTAAGGGCCTGCGACAGTGTTCGGCGCGGTAACTATGAATTAGTAGTCAATGTCATGCAAATGAGGCAGGTAATACTGAATCGCAAACAGCGCTATAACACTGAGGAGTGGCTCAGAGGAGATACATGACATCAGCAGAGGGGTGTGCCACCGTAGCAGTAAGCACATTGGAGCAATGCAAATCTGGCCTGGCCATTGCTAAGCAAAGCTGCAGGACAGGGGTGGGGAGGAAGGTATAGAATCATTTAGCTGAGAGCACACATGGTGCCTGAAAGCGCATGTGTACAGGAATGAAAACATACCCGAAACCCGGTAAGCAGATGCACGCGCTACGAACAATAGCACAAACAGGAAGGTCAGGGGAAGAAAAGAAGGAAATGCCGAAGTAGGGTAATTGGAGTACTAATGAGCAATTAACACCAATCACCTCACGGCGGCCAATCGACGGCAGCTGACAAGTCTGCTCGCAGAAACCTGTAAAACAGGATAGGGGAGGCATTGGAATGCAAAAGGAGGGGAGGCACTGGATTGCAAAAACAGGAGATCTGTCATAGCAGAGCAAAGCAAACCGACAGTAGACCGGCAATAGCACACATTACGCAAGATAAGCCAGGTCTAGGAAAGTACAAATGAAAGCAGGCTGCTAGATGCATGCCAGAAAATGGTAGGTGGAATGTGCAGAAATGTAAAGGGAAGGTCAAGAGGTAATCCACGGCAGCCAAATGTAATTCAACACCAAAGGCACCACAATAGTAGTTCCGGTAGTAAAACACATAAGATACCCTGTAGCTACGATCGTACATACACACCCTATGACATCACCGGTGTTCACAGCACAATAGTATAAAGTGTGAAAGCACCCTACACACACCTGTGTATTCCCAAACACCGCACCATAGGTGTAAACACAAGGGGGAACTTTTAAAATGTATGTTGGAAGCTGCCATAGCTGTGATTCATCAGCAGGTGTTAGAGACTGACGGTGTTGTGGAGGATGATGCCGACAACCACCGCAGGCCCTGGAGGAGGAGAAGAGTGTTCAGACCAAGGGTTACCTACCAGGGGCTAAATGATCTGGAGATAGTAGAGAGTTACAGGGTGGACAGGGACATCTTGCAGCAAATAGTGGAGCTGTGCTGGCCATGCCTGAGAACCAGAAACAACAGAGGGGAACCCATCCCAGTGGGCACGAAGGTATGTGTAAGCTCGCGAATACTAGCCACAGGTACCTTCCAAAGGCTAACTGGATATATAATGGGGATCTCACAGGCATCAGCATCCAGGGTACTACACCAGTTCCTGGATGCCATGTTACCACATGCCAATGAGCATATATACTTCCCCCGAACTCAAGAGGAGTTGGCCGGCAATATGCGTCACTTCCACCGTGTGGCACACTACCCGGAGGTACTGGGTGCTATAGACTGCACGCACATACAAATCAAGTCACCACCCAGTGAGCATGGTAGGCACTACATAAACAGCAAGGGATTCCACTCCATCAACTGCCAGGTTGTGTGCAATGCCCAGGGCATTATCATGGATGTGTGTGCTGGACGCCCTGGAAGCTACCATGACTCCCATATCTGGCATGTCTCACAGCTGTATCCGGTGTTTGTCAGAGGGGACATCCCACATGGCCACCTTGAGGGGGATGCTGGTTATGCACTGGAGCCGTGGATGATGACTCCCATCAGAAATGCGCACACACCCATGCAAGAACAACATAATGAGGCACACGCACAAACAAAAATCATCATAGAGCATGTGTTCGGGATGCTGAAATCACGGTTCTGGTGCTTGGACACATCTGGTAGAGCCTTGCAGTACTCTCCAGGCACGTGTGCCCACATCATCATAGTATGTGCCATGCTACATAATATGATCCTGCGGAAACAGCTGCAGCAGGGACAAAATGGTGAAGGCCCTCATAGCCCACCGCAATTGCCAAGGCCATCACAGGCACAGAGGGATTCAGACCACGAACACACTGTGCCAGCCCAATAGGCAGACGGAGGTGTGCCCAATATGCCTACGCCTTGGCAAAGAGGGAATGTTTAGCACATGCTCTGACAGTGTAGGCCCCTACGGACTGACACACCTCTCCACCTGCACACACAGTAAAATGGATGGCACACAAACATGGTCACCTGTAAATTGTAATGTATAGGTGGCCCACTGTGTGAATCCTACATAGGCAGCCCTCAAACACTGTAGACACAACAGCTATTGGAACACAGTATGTCAACACCTGAACAGTACATGCCCTATTAGCATATGGTGGTGCTGTGTGTATAAGTTCCCAGGTACATCGGTAGGTACACGGCAGATTGTCAGAGGCCTTACACCAAACGGGGCAAACAATGTCCGCTGTCGTCACAACATCGAGTAACCAGCTGTCGCTTAGTGGAGCAGAGGCAATTGCGGGAGCACATGTGTGTAAGCACTGTTCTGCACACACTCAGCACGGAGTCCCTGCTGCGTTAATGAGGGGCTCCACATAACATAATCATGGATATTGTGTCAAGGCATGGGTTGTACCCATGACAGGTATTCGTCACTCCAGCATGACCCACCTACGGTCGTTTGAAGGTGTAGCACAGTATCGTGTGTGGCTCACTGTATTATACATACCCAATGCCGGAGCACATCCAGTAAACATCACATGGACATACCATTAACTGGACTCATCAATATGTAAACTAATGGAGTTACCCATGTGAGTGCAGTATGGAGTAACAGCCGTAGTATACTCCACGTACAAAATGACATAACGTGTACAAATCACAGATGTCCATGTGTTAAATGCAGTGACCGTCGGGCATGTTCCCAGTCCCACGTCCTGCAAGGGATGTAACATAATCCCGAAGGCACGAGTAATGCATGTCAGATGCAGGTCATCAGATCATGTTTAGCACACGTTAGCGGGAATATGCGTTGCCCACTGCTGGTAAGCGATGTTTAAATATGACTATACGGATATGCGCAAAACAGGGATAAGCTGCTCCGAATATCGCTCAGATCACGGTCAGTGATGTCCAGAACAGGTGAAACCAGCATTATTCACCCCTGTACTAATAGCGCCTGCTCTGAAGGGTAAAACGACCACTGCCAGGAGTAGAACACGCAATCATGTATAGAATCACCTAACACTATTGCTAGCCAAGATGTACCTATGGTAGGGTTGCCACCTCTTCAAATGACCAATGTGGGACATACGTCAGATGTCTGCAGGCTGACACATACATCCGGCCAGTATGAAAATCAGAACTTCACTGTTTTGCCTAGATAAAAGCTTATTCTTGTAATGTTTACTTACTTATTCTGTTTCTATAACATATAGGTGGTTCAGATACAGAATAACTGTTTTATGCAGCTATTACATAAACTATAGGAAATAAGTATGTCCTAAAATCTCAGGACATTTGCCATGTTTACAAATAGTTTGCAGGACACAACTGCCCAAACAGGGACTGTCCCTCGCAAAGTGGGACAGCTGGTAACCCTAACCTATGGCAGGTGTGTAATGTGACAGGTACAGACACAAACGTGCGGAGTCCAGGAAACAGTATACACCGACAAGTACACAATGAAAGGTGTAGCTTGCCTGTCACTTTCCCTGTCAGATATATATATATATATATATACGTACACATATATACATATATATAATACAGACAGAAAGGGCGATAGAGTGATATATATTGATATATACAGATTCAACGATATCTGCAAATATATATAGATAGGTCAACGACATTAATAACACCTTGGAGGTACAAATAAATAAGATACCGCCAACTATGGAATGTGTAACATACCGACACGCGTAACCACGAGGCTGAAAGACCGAAAGAACACAGTACCGGAACAGTACAACCACGAGTAATAGTATGACGATATGAAGGGACATGTAGTTACCGCTGCCAGTGCTGCGGTCCATGTAGGTACTGTGTTCAACTATGTTTGTGAGTGCCGTAGTCTGTGTATGTGTGTGTTGAGTGTGCCGTGTGCATCTCTGTGTGACTGTAATGTGTGTGTGTCCGCATCGTGTGTCTGTTAGTGCCAACTCGGAGGTAGATCATTACGGTAGGTGTGGGTATAGCTAGCCGTAGGCATAAGGTTACCACCTGTCCCACATTAGGAGGGACAGCCCCTCCCTGGGCAGGTGTGTCCTGACAAAAAACGTTACAAAGGGCAAATGTCCGAGATTGTAGGACATTAATATGTCCCATATATTATGTAATAGTTGCATTAAATAGTTATGCCTGTATGTAAGAAACGTAAATGTTACATGCAATATGATAAGTAGCCAAAGTCCCACAACAATAGATATGTATTGAGGATAAAAGTATTTGCTATCCTGTGTACTGACCGTGGCTATGTGTCAGCCTGTAAACACCGCTGTGTGTCCCGCAAGTGTCCAACAATGGCCATATGAAAAGGTGGCAACCCATGGCAAAGAGGTTCTGTTACCAACACAACCGCAATGACTGCAAATATCTGGGACAGAAATACATGGGATAGCTGTCATTTAGACATATCCCTTTACATATCGCTGCAATTCCGGAGGTATGAAAGTATCAGCCTCACCTACATACTATGTAGAAACCAATTAATAACAGCCCAATGTAAAATCCCATAACATAAGTCTACTAACTGATAACTCTTTAATTAGGGATGGAGCCCACACACATATATATGGAATATGTAGAAATGCAAGCCCCACAAACCTGTATATGCTACGTACACCCACCGACATCCCCCACACTAGAAACTATAGCAATACAGACTGTAATAACAGCACAAACATCCAGTCAGTCAATTACATCTGCAGAATCGTCAACATACCTTGTGAGAGACAGAATTAAAGGCGCCATGCAAAATTGTAGCCGTTGTATAATGGAACAAACGGCAATGTTACAGGTTTTGTTTGCAATGGTCCGTTATCAGACGGTTGGGATGACAGGTACACCCACATGTTGAACCACATACTCTAGCTGTCACACACAATCCACGGGGGACATGAATCCAAAGTATACTTGTCTCTACACATAGCAGTTGCAATTACACACAACAAAATACAATACAGGGTGTCTCCCCGAAGGTAGGGCAAATGGGCAACGCCCAAGTGGAGAATTCAATTATACCTCACTGTTTCCACGTAATTGGTGAATGGAGTAGCTGCACAGCTGATGTGCAAGTAATTAGTCACTCAGGAACACCAACTGGCGGCAAGAAACCACATGTTACAGGTATCGACGTATATAAGGATGACTTGCCAGACATTCAGACCGTATGCTCATACCATATACCTGTTTAAGCAGTGTGAGAGAGATAGAGATGAAAGTCCGGAACGATAACAAGGTATGTAGAACACTCGGTATGTAAGTTTATGTATAGCATGTTTTGTATTAATTATTTACTGTATGTATAGCCTGGTCTGCATTAATTAAAGTGTCCACAATGCATAATGTGGGAAAAGGTATTTATGTAGTGATGTCTTACTGAGCATACTAACGCTTGTAGAAACTGTGTGTCCAGCAGTCGGCCACAAGGTACACATCACAGACACCACAAGGGATGCTACATGAGGTTTTAAACAGAACAATTCCATAGAACTCTCCGTCAGTGGTAAGGTATGTCCAACAAGTACGTGCCATAGCAGGGGATAGTATATGTTGATATACTGTCACAGTAGGCATGTGTATGGGCATATAACGACAATGACATGTCTAAGGTGGTCCCGCTGTGCAAGTATGCTTTGCATTATGGGATACTATGTAAAATATGTGTAACGTATAGTATTGTAGGTAGATATGTCAGATATTCTACATAGCATAACAGGCATATCATGCATACCAAAGGTATCGTCTATTGGCGTGTACAATAACAGGATACATATGGCTTGTAGGCACGGGACACTGTAATAACATGATAGCTAATCTAAATGGAAGAGCTACCAAGTAACCATGCACAAAGGACATGTAATAGCTTCATAGGTTCATAGTGAGGTACTATGCAGTCTGGCAAGTGTATGTGTAAGCACAACTACAGTGTTCACACCAGTAGCACCTCTCTAGGGTAGTGTCCTGTGAACAGCAGCGCCATGTGTTACCTGCACCTCTACACAGTACAACCACTGCAGTGATCCCTGGCGTACGTGTCTCCCAACCACCAAGGGAGGTATCACATGAACAGTGCTACTGAGTGTCCCTGCGTGATGTACATAGGACTCATGATCCAAAGCATGGTGAGTGTCCGGTTTGGGAATGTAACCCTCAAGCACATCCCACTCATCATTGCATGTGTGCACATATCCATGAGCATGTTGCTCACAGTGGCTTTTGCTTATGTCGCATATGTGGAGTATATCCATTAATATTGTTGTGGACATGGGCCCTGTCTGTTCAACAGAGGTCACCCCTGAGTATGTAGTATGCAAATGTGTACAGACGTGGTGTCCGTAGTTCAGCCGCATACTTTAACTGTCGGAGCTCAATAAACGTCATGGCGTGTTAATGTTGTGGTATGTAAAGCTGTAGCTGTTGTGTAAGGTACACCCTAAACGGGGTGGTGTACCCTTGAATGTGTGTAGAAGTCTTGAGTTCAGAGGTACAATGGGTGCCTACGTACCAGCTACACACCAAGTACAGATAAGTGTGGTCACATAGAAGGATATCCATGCCACAATGGCAATATGATAACCACAGGAGTGGGTGCGACATACGTGTGTACTACAAACATGTACAATGTGACATGTATGTAGGGGACTACCACCTATGTGATAGTCAGTGGGTGAATGGTGTAATGCAAAGGTGATGTTCATGCACCTTGTGTCATGCAGCTTGAGGCCATGATATTCATATCAGGTATCTGTCACAGTGACACCCGTATGGATGGAGTCAGTATCAGCTGGTGGATCAATCATGGTGCTTTGTATGCAGGGGTTTGTAAAGCTAGGCAGGGAAAGTCCCTCTGTGCTAGCCTGTACCTCAGGGAAGTATATACTGAACATGAGGGGCCCTATGACTGAGGACTGTGGTATGCCAAGTGTAACTGAAATGCAGTAGGTACTATGGTATGCTACCCTCATTGTGTGTGTCCTGTCCATGAGCCACATTGCATAACATCCTGAGACAGAGGGTACGATGTGCAGGTGGATGTGTATGTTGTCAATACCAGAATGGAGAATGGTGCTGAAAGGCAATGAGAGGACAATGTAGAATATGTGGACCCCCGTACCGTCATCAACTACCCTGGTAACTGTATGAAAGAAGTCCACGAGGTGTAGGGGCCATGCTCTGGCCCTAACAAGTCCAACCCAGGAGGCATCAAAGGACCGGAGCCCAACAATGTCTCTGTGAATGACGTCCATGATGATGTGCCCCATAGCCATGCAGAACAGTCCAGTCAGGTGTGTAGGACTATAGTCCCACTCGTGCATTGTGGCGCCACCTGTGTGGAGTGTGATAACTGTTGCTGTGTGCCATTCAGGGGCCACAATGTCTGATACAAGGCTATTACGGAATATGGTGGCCTAGTGGGGAGACATGTCATTCAGAGGTTTGTGGACATCACAGCCTGGGACTTTGGAAGGTGACATGGCGCCAGTGTCCCAGGACATATAGAGTGCAGGTTAGTACTGTGTAGGTGTGACCGCAGGGTCACTGCAATGTTCCTGCATGGATTGTGACCCTGTAGTGAGTGAGAGGGTGTAATGTTAGCATTGAATCCATCTGCTAGCATGTTGCCAACATCACCTGGGTCTGTAATGCTCCTGAGTGACTGTTATATGTGAGAGCAGATGTGGGTATTGCCATTGACTACTGACATACCACCATAATGCCTTGTGGTACACTCCGGAATGTGTCGCAGTAATGTTTACTTAGCTAGTCCTGGAGTATGTGATAAGGGATCCCGTGGCCCTACCGAGGCTGACCAGTGAGCTACCCCACCCATGGGACTGTACACCACTGTTCAACAGCCTCCACCTGTTGTTGTACATTATGTCCATGGAACTTGGTCACCAGAGTGGCGTCTGTTATCTGGTGTGTACCATCATGGCTCTGTGTGGAATAGCATGATCCATGCAGTCGTGTACGTGCTAATGAAGTGCACTGGGGTATGTTTCAGTGTTTGTATGTGCATTGTCCATCTGCACGGGTGTCATGACGTCAACAACCGCTGTCATAAGACGTCTGTAGTAGGTGTTGTACTACTCATGTACTGTGTATGCCGTGAAGGGTGTGGTGCCGGGATGTGGCTAACAAGGGTGATTAGCATATGTTCGGAATCCACCAATGAGGGGATAACCCCAGGTGTGGAACACCAGTCACATGTTGGTAGTGTTCATGTCAAGGATAATGTTGGTCTTGGAGGTGGTGTGTATGGGTTGATCCAGCCGAGTGGAGGTTATGACTCACAGATGTGTTGGAACATGAGTGGCTATCCCAGTTAAGTGTGGGGTAGTGTCAGTCACACATCAGTAGTAGCTATCTGAGCCCTATTGTCCAGTACACCAACAAATGAGGTCTGGTAACCGTGGGGTATGTTGTTGAATCTGTAGCTTGCTACAATGTGTATAGCGGTTCTGGACACAGTTAGTTGCACGTGGAGCATCTCTGATGCATTGTGCTAAGTAACTAGCCAGGATGTGTGTACAACATAGTGGGATATGGGAACACCTCAGCTGTGGGTGTGCCGGTCCACTGCAAAGCCTAGAGGCAGGTCCCAGTCACTGCAGAGATATTGGAGTGGTGCATTATAAGGTGTGCCTTACCTGCGTGCGTCACAGAGGAAGATGCAAGCATTGTGTCACATGACCCCATGTCTTGCTTGCCAGTTCCCGTTCTGCCGGTGACTGTTATTAGAAACTGTGCAAGACAGGCAGTATAGAAGCAGCAAGAGCCTTACATGTGATCTGTACTCCCAGGGCTAACAAGTGCAGGTCATCTGTGCCAAAGCATTGTGTTTGACCAGGTCAGTCAAAGCGGACAGATACCAGATGCCTGTGGAATGACAGCAGAAGCATACGCAACTGTTGAAGTGACACAGTCAGTCATTGTACAGTGGTATCGGGTCTGGATGAATGCATAATGCTCCCCAGGGCTTGGCCCACACCTTCAGGGCTACAAGACTGATGAGCTATTGCATGTCCCTGCACACGTAGTCTGTGAAGTGGCATCTCAGGGCAGTCACACTACCATGGAAAATGACAGTCACATCATACCAGGTGAGGTGTGGCATGGGTGCATAGGTTATGTTGCAGAACCAGTTACCCGACAGCAAGATGTAAGCGATTATCACCTTGTGTAGCCTGCTGTGTGGAACTGCAGTGTGATCGCCTACAGAGTCACCTATGACTGGTGTGTTGTGTATGTTATAACACCCTATTGGCTGTATGCGATGGGCACACATGAGTCTGTGGGCTATAAGTTGGTGATGTTGTGTTCCATGATGGGGGCTGCCTCTGGTGCCTACACAGAGTATGGAGAGGTACTGCACAAGTTGTCCTCATATGTGTGGCCTGTGTTGGAGATCATGTGAGACTATGTGATGTGTGGGGTGTGTTGCGAATGTTACACATCCCAACATGACTGTCAGGTGCAGTCAAGGTTGGTGACAGCATTACCCCCAGCAGGGCTGCATAAGTGCATCCCCCACAGGCTGTAGTGTCATATGTTGGGAGGCGAGCATTGTCTGTGTACATGAGACAATTGCTCTATTGCCACATGCACGACATATCCATCATATAGACAGGCAATAGCACTGGTGCGTGACAGTTGGACATGCCTGTATATACAACCATGTCTCACAGGATATGTGAGTTACATGTATACAACAGCTGTTGTAAGCAAGCTGGAAATTTTAGGACAGCCAGTGTACCTGTGGGAAATAGTGTGGAATGGGTGCTATAGTAATCAGTAGCTCATGACATGCTCACAAGTTCTGAACAAGTGCCTAGCATGAACATAGATACAGATAGGGTGTTGGATAATATCAACCCACAAGTGGTGACAACAGTCATAATGGGTGGCACCGCACTATAACCCTGCTGAGTATGGTGTGCATGTCCATGAACCATTATCACTGTAGATGTTAGCAGTACAGATGTACAAGACAGTACGGATGTTTGATTACAAATACCTTTGTATGTCACAGCAGTGTTCTACCAGTAGCCTGTTGACAGACTCACAACTACAAAAGGTGCCAGAGTGACATGTGCATATCACACCAGTGCCAGCTACAGTAGAACAGGGTTAATGTGTTGTACTCCACCCTCACTGTAGCCCATACCACACAGACAAATGTTAGGCATCTGTGTATGTAAGGATGTGAATGGCCATGACCTATGAGCAATAGCTGTGTCAGTGTTGTGAACAACATACAGAATGGGCTGTGTGGGTGAGGTGTGTGACATATGTCCACATTTTGATGGATGATATCAGCAGTGTCACCGCTAGGTGAACATCCCTCTACCCATTAACTACCACCTAGGCTGTGGTCAACATTATGGACACTGTGTAAGGGATGGTGCTGTGCAGTACACCTCCCTGACTTGGTGACATCTCCAGGCCCCGTAGGTAGTCATACGAGGTACCCATGTCATGACAGGGTGCCATCCATGAGCACGGAGATCATTGGACAGGCATATACAGCACTGGGGTGACCAATATTGGATCACATATCACCTTTAAGGGGTAATGGATGGGTGATACCAGCCTTCACAATCCTCACCTCCACTATGCAGCATGCTGTCTACCTTGCATAAAGACATTTGCTGCACCATGATGATGGACATGCTACATCTCCATATCCTGATCTGAAAGACATATGTCATAGACAGCCACGGTCCTAATACTAGGATCGCCACATGCTGGACAGATCCCTGTGCCATACGTGACATACTCCCGCCATACCATGCTACCCTGTCCATCAAAGCTGCACATGTCATCCCAGTCATACATGGTGTGATGGTCGCATGGTAAATGTAGTATCAACTGTCTGGATCAGTAATGTGACACTGATGCACCTTGCGGTGGCATAATGGCTGTCGGTTACAGCTAGGAAACCTTTCCGGTACATGCTATGGTTGATAACCATCCCTGCGAATGACGTCCGACTAGCCATTGTCCCATGTCTATCACATGTGCAACACAGGCGATCCGTGGCAGGATTTTGAACAGCTGTACAGTGCTGTGTAGATGTATATGGCAAAACACATGCATGTACAGGTTTCCATGCGTATGTGTGCATTGTCACTGCTCAAGTCCATTAAGGCTGTGTCTGTGTTGATATGTGACATATACACAGCATCAAGGTCAACAGCATTACCGTGGACACATCCAGGCATGTGCAGATAGGTAAGAACACCAGTGCAGGCAAACAAACATGCCCACATCAAGACAGCATTCACATGGAGTATGAACACTGTAATGAGGTGACACACATATATGGTGATGACATCCAATGCATAACGGGTGTTACATGTATGTGACACAAACACGTCAGTCATGTCAGTGTCATGATGATTTGCAAAGATAACTGTGCAGATGTACTAGGTGTCGTAGAAATGTATGTGCAGTAGCAAGGGCGCCCGCAGGCAGGTGCAAGGGGGTGCACTTGCACCCCCCTGGAATCGGCTGACTAGAGCATTTCAAACAAAGTTTTTTTATTTTTGTGCATTCTTCTTTAAGAAGATCGCGGGTAGGCATGCTGACATCATCGCGGGAACTTAGACGGGCTGACATCATCGCTATGTGAAAGCGGGAACTTAGACGGGTTATTCAAGCGGGAATGGAAGATGGGACACCGGTAGCGGGGACTCAGACGGATTATTCAGGAACGGAAGATGGGACCCGTTCAGGTATAAAGAGTGTGTGTGTGTGTGTGTGTGTGTGTGTGTGTGTGTGTGTGTGTGTGTGTGTGTGTGTGTGTGTGTGTGTGTAAAATGCCCCAGGTGTACATGGTGGTGGGTAGAGAATAAGGCTTGAACCCTGTACCGTGGGCCCAAGTGGCAAGAGCCTGAATTCCCTACTCACCACCATTTGTAAAAATATTGCAGGATTTTCCCTCATACTTTTTCTGTTCCTCATAAAATCTGTGGTTTCTGCATTTGTGTCCTTGTTGCCTGACAGCTAAGTGTTATTATCTGGTTTTATTCTTGGCTGTCTGGAGTGTTTCTCCCTGGGCCTCTGCTAAAAAAATTAGCTTTTTTTTTTTTCAAAGTCAGACTTTCCTGGTTAATAAATGTAAATGGACACATTTCAATATTGGACTTCTTTTCTTCAGAAAGTGTATGGTAACAAAAGCAAGCTTTTATTCTAGCAATTTTCTAAGTGTACAAGATGGATATTTGAAATATATCCCTGTGTTTGGGACTGCATTCCCCCCATTATTGGCTTCATCCAGGTTTTGTGCTAGGGTTGAGAGTTATGGTAAGAATTGAATTCACTGAATATGTTTGGGGGCTGTATTCACCCAGTATTGGCTTTGTTCAGGTATTTATTGGCTTCATCCAGGTTTTTTGCTAATGTTGAGAGCTATGGTAAGAACTGATTTCACTGAAAATGTTTGGGGGCTATATTCTCTCATTACTGGCTTTGTCCGGGTGTTATTTGCTAAGAGGTTGAGAGCTATGGTGAGAACTGAATTCACTGAATGTTTGGTGGTTGTAGTCACCCATTATTGGCTTTGTTCAGGTCTTTTGTGCTAAGAGGTTGACAGCTGTGCTATGGTGAGAACTGAATTCACTAAATGGTAAAGTTTCAGTCTTCCTCTTTCACAAAACAGCTGATTTGGCGTAGTGGTATGTTGCTTTGACTTTTGCACGGGGTCCCCTGGGTTCAAAACGTGGCAGTGAAATGTATGGTGGTAATGCAGCATTTTATTCTAGCAACTTTCAAACATTATACAAGCAATGTTTAAAATGTGTCCCTGTTGTTTGGCCTTTTGCCCCCCCCCCCCCAATAAATTTCGGCTTTTTCCAGATTTCTTGTGCTGCAAAGTTCAGAGATACAGCTGAGTGTCGAGTAGATTTTACAAGGAGCTGAGAGCTGCAGGGGAGCAAAAGTTTAGTGCTGATTATGTTTAGTCTGCTTGCACTGTTAATAGCACAACAGATAGTGTACTTGCTTTAGATGCTGACGGCTGTGGGTTCTACTCCCACAGTAGGTAAATGCATTGCTGATGCTGTATTGTGTTGTAAAGGGGGTGGATGCTGCAGTCCTTTTGGCAACGATACCTAGTAACTATGAACCTGTAAACAGTTTGCTATCCATTCTCTATTGCGGTATTACTAGCTTTTCATTTTACTGCATGCAACAAAGGCAATTTATTCTTCAAGGGTAACGGGCACTTTATTTGTAGATTAAACAATGACATATAAAGTGTTTGCTAGCAGCAACCTCTATTAGTTACACATTTCTTCAATGTGGATTTTACTACAGAGATTGTGTATATTTTTTACTGATACTGGTGGACTTGAGTAGACTTTATGATGGAAATGTTCTGAATTGGGCAATTTTGTCATTGGTGGATGCTTTTTGTTTCTTTGTTTACTGGAAAAATTTTCAAAACAATAAATTTAAAATGCCCTTTAACAACTGTACTGTATTGTACAATGAATATAATGTAATACAGTCAGGAAGGTGTATCAAAGAGCATGTGTATGTTATGTTCGAGGGGCCTATGATTTTGAAGACAGCCCAGAGTTAATATTTGCAATTGGCAAAATGTATTTTCTCTGAAAGTGGGTTTCGGTGCTGTTTCAATGCATGTGAGTTTCAAGGGCAGAGAAGTATTAATGTTAGTCTATTTTCATTGAGACTGCATTGCTTTAACAGATATGTATTAGGGTTTGTGCTGTAAAATGCAAAATAAAACTTTCAAATGAAATCCTAAATCATCGCAGAAGTAAAGCAGTATGCACATTAGTGTTTATGGTAAATGGGGCAAAATAACCAAGGAATGGGACATTGGAATGGCTGCAGGGGGGGGGGACTCCATTTGACCAGGATTTTGTGAGGGGGGTAGCAAACTCAGACAGCCCCGGTTGAACTATACCTCTCAGTTGTCCATATCTTTGCAGAATTAATAGATATTTGCTGCTTATTTTTGGTTTGTTTCTCAAAATTTGTGGTTTTCTAGCAAATCATTTAGGAATGAAGCCATTAAATGACAGACATTGAGTTTCAGATGTCATAACCTTCAGAAAAATGCATGCTAATGCAAGACTGTCTAAGTTTATACAAGAACAATTTTTAGTAGTGTTTCTATGTTCCCCAATATATTTGGCCTTGTTCAGATTTCCTGCATTAAGAGGTTGAGAGGTACGTGCAAATCACTTTGTAGATTAGGAATATCCAAACATCTCAATTGTCCCCAATTCTGGCTCAAAATGTTGCTCTCCCCTAATAATGCCTCCTCCAAAATGGCAATTTTGGAAGAAAATGTGGAGGGTTTACAATTATAACTGTAATGATCAGTTATAGATTACCTTTATTTCAGAAATGCATGTGGATGCTCTTATTTTGTTAGCTGCTTCAAGTTAACTGTTAATATTAAAAGGTGTCCCTTTTTGACAGGTATTTTGCATCACATTTTGGTCTGTTTTCATAAAATTGTGGTTTCTGGCAAATTAGTGGCAAGTCATTAAAGATTGAAGTTAGAAAATAATGGCAGACATTTGAGTTTCAGATTTTATACCCTTCAGAAAATTTGTACTAATGCAAGATCTACCTGTTCTATTAAGTTAATAAGAGCAATATTTAAAAATTGGCCTTATTTTTGGGCCTGTGTCCCACTTCTACTTCTATGTATGGCTTTGTCCAGATTTCTTGCTCTGAAGTTGAGAGGTAGGAGTGTCAGAGCCTTCAAATTATGACATACTTATTGCACCCCAGCCCCCATTGTAGTGGCTCGGGATGTGTCCAAGGAAGGCAAGAAGCAGTTATGCAGTAAGTGTGCAGAGTATTCCCCCATCCAAGGTAGATCACAAATATGACCGTGGCTTTTCATCTGTCCTTGATTTTGCAAAATGTTCTGGTTTTCTATCAGATTTTTATACTGTTGATTTATGCTTCTTATTCAGGAACTGCATGCTATCACAGTGTCCTGTTGCTCTGTTTAAGTAGCCATGGTTTAATGAACATCAGGAAAGCTTGTCGGAGATTGTAAGATGCAAGTAAGCTTTAGTAAGCTTGTCGGACATTGTAAGATGCAAGTAAGCTTTAGTAAACATATTGTTAAAGAATTGCTAGCATTGAAAGCCTTTTCGTTGTTGCCATGCAGAGAATATTTACATAGCTAGATAATGTATAAGCCTTGGGTATTGAAATGCATATGACAGTATTTGTAATAAAAGGACAGGATTACAGTATTTTCAGAAGCTCATTACATTTTATTGGAGACCAGTGTCTTATAGCAGTGTCTGTGTGTTAGTACACTTGTAGTTGGGTGGCTTTAATGGTATATGGTAAATAAGCATTGCTACCTTACTTAAAAGCCAAGCCCTGCAACAACTAGCTCCACAATGAAGTCAAAACACAATAGCTCTGGTGGGTAAATGTACTCTGTAGTAATCAAAAAAAGGCAAATGTTTGAAATGACTACA
Source organism: Protopterus annectens (assembly GCF_019279795.1). NCBI lineage: Eukaryota > Metazoa > Chordata > Ceratodontiformes > Protopteridae > Protopterus > Protopterus annectens. Next base: position 1,261,243,245 of record NC_056733.1, read on the forward strand.
GCTTATGTGCAAACGCAATAGGTAGTGATGAAACAATGCTCTGCTAAAAATGCTTTAATGCTCTACATTGCTGAGCTGCAATCACTAGCTACCAGGATTTCACCCACTTCAGATCAAGCACGGTGCCGTTCAGTGCAACCTTCCCAGAACTAATTCAAGTCTGACCAGAATTATTTGGTGTGTGTATAAGAGGGAGGTAGCATACCCCTCAGCTGTCCAGATTTTTGCCCCATATTCCTCTTAAAAAGGATTGAAGTTGCTAAATAATGAGACATTTCAGTTTTAGATGTCATGTCATTTAGAAAAATGCATACTAACACAAATCCTGTTACTCTTGCAATTTTCTGAGAGCCATATTTATAATTTGTCCCTATTTATTTTAGGCTTTGTCAAGATTTCTTGCACTAAGGGTGAAGCCTTGAGGGGTGTGGTATCTTTGTAAGAGAGAGAGAAAGTGAAATGCCCAAGTTAGAGTTAGCAGGTGGAATTTTCAAGTGCATTTTCAAGGAACTGTGAGTTTTAAGGGAAGCGAAGTTCACTGCTGCTCATGCCAAGTCTATTTACAATGTGCAACCATTTTGTTTAGCAAATGGTATCTATTGTGGTATAAAGTTTTAAAGCTATGTTAGTAGCACCACAAGTAGAATATTTGCATCTTAATGTAAAGGCTTGAGGTTCTATTCCTACAGCATATACATTTGTATGCTGCAGTCCTCAGGATGTCCTCCTTTGGATGAGATGCCTAATAACTATGAACCTGTTTTTCAGCTTGTCATCCATTTTCTATTGCAATATACCAGCTTACCATTTTTTTAATTTAACCTAGGCAATTTATTCTTTGACGGCAGCAGGCACTGAATTTGTAGATGAAACACTGAAATATACAAGTGTTGCTGTATAATACAAGGGATATAATTCAATTATATATTATAATTAATACAATCAGGTAAATCAAATAACTTTTGCATGGCCCTAACGGTGTGCAAGGAGCCTATTGCTTGACAACAGTTCAAAGGTAAATAACCTGCCACTGGCCAGATGCATTTTCTTTGAATGTGGGTTTCAATGCCGTTTCATTGAATGTGAGTTTCAAAAGTAGAGAAGCTTTAATGCCAAGTCTGTTTTCATTGCAAGACTATTGCTTTGTTTAGGTTTAGTAAATGTCTCAGTGTTTGGGCTATAATGTTTGAAATAAAAGTTGTAAATTTAAATCCAACTGCCTGTAATCATTGTAGAACTAAAGCATAACACAGTATGCACACAGATTTGAACAGTGTCTACAGTAAATGGGGAGAAATAGCCAAGTAATGGGACACTGGAATGGCTGTGTGGGTGGGGCTTGGGTGGGTGGACTTGGGCGGGGCTGTGTTGGCAGGGGGCGGGGTGAGCTATGTGGGTGGGGCTCTGGGTTTGCACCCCCCTGCAAAAAATCCTGTGGGCTCCCTTGTGCAGCAGTATCTCTGTACATCTATGAAACTGTGACTTGTCACCAGCATTATGTCTTACAGATAATGCCTCGTACACACCTTCCAGCGTACAGCTGCCAGGAGGATGATGTCCTCATCCCGTACCTCCATGAGAACTATGAGGTGTTGTTTAGCCATGTGCCACAGCATGCCCAGCAGCGGGACGACCTTTGGCAGGATCTTCGCAGGAGGGTGAATGATGTGGATGGCCATAACCGCACCTACCAGCAGGTGCGCAGACACTGCACGGACCTGATACGACATGCAAAACAGCGTGCCACTGCAATCGCCAGGGAACAAGGTGGAACTGGTGGTGGGCGACAACCCAGCCCCCACTCACACACACTGAGGAGTTACTGGCCAGTCTGGGGACACCCTCAGAACATCAGAACAGCATCCACAAACACTATCTGCCATCATGGAGGTGGGTGTCTCCCAACCAATGAGCCTGGAGTTTCCTGGTAAGTCAGTACTGCACATATGGCTACTATATCCCATTTACGTGCATGTGTCACTTTACATTATGTAATGTAACAACATATGCATGGTATGTGGACACACATGCTGCATACTACAGTATGCTACCCTGTGTATGCACACATGTGCATACTATATGCTATTGTACAGGCGAATGTGTTAACATGCACAGTGCACCCTGTGGCTGTCATACAGTCATGGATAATGTTCATACTGCTGTGTCACCCCTATACAGGTACCTCTGGCGTGCCGCACAGACATGAGTCCGTTGCAGGTGAGACTGTCATCAGTATCAGGCATGTAAAAGCATAGATCTATTCGCCATGTGGCCAGTTAACACTTGTACACTTGATGTTCGTTCCATTCATGATATACAGGTTACGTCACCCATCATTCACACAGGCCACCCATGTGCAATATATACAAACTAAATGATACACCGACATGAAACCAGAGTATTTGTCATCGCTACATGTGTGGTCAACTGTGCATACAACAGTGGAGGTGTTCTACAATGGAGGCATATGTACTATACATTGGAACAACACGTGTGGTATGCAAACAGTACCACACAGTGAGCTGTGATATGGGCAGCCCACAGGAGTCACCATTGTGTTATATGCCCCTGCAATGGGTGCACACATTGCGATGTGCCATCTGACATGTCCCAGACACGTAGTGTATTGGCTGCAATAATGTCACACTATCCCATAACCCATACCCCACATACAACCTGTTGTCTGCATAGCCCTGTGGATGGTGACATATTTGACATCTATGGGTGTATGTCATATGGGACAACACAGACATGTGTGATAGACGGCCATCACACACATTTGTCCAACACATGTGCACATATGGCCATGGGAGGTGGTCAGAGATACATAGCCACACAGTAGATGTGATGTGTATACACCCTGTTTCACACTGTCTACACGTGGTCCAATTATAGCCTTAGATGACCGATTATACAGTTGATGTGGTACACTGGACATCCTAAAAGCCTGTGCACAGCCAGTGGAGGTGTCACTGACGTCTGCCATATAAGATGTGTTGAACATTACGCCTGTGTCACAGCATGACAGTAGTCACCTCTACAGCTTCCACAGACATTGACACCACATCAGGCCACAGATACTGTACATTTCCCTTGCTGCTGTAGGACATCACTGTTAGCTGTGCACCTCGTGTGTGTGATACAGCAATGTCATGTTGGCCATGGTGAATTGACAAGTCCGCTATGTGTGGACATGGTTGCCAGGCAGCTAAGACTCTGTAGTTGTTGTGCAGGGGTGTCATCTGTAGGTCCTCCAGTGACCTGTCACATGACACAGCATGGTTTGGTGTGTACACACCTCAGCATCGTGGGTCACAATCCACAGTTATGTCATGGGTATGCATGCAGTTATGGCTATGCAATGTGCACATTATGCACTGTATAGCAATATAGACGCCTCATGATGCCATGCAATGGCACAGTGTCTGTACTTCACACTGTAGAGCAATGTAGACGGCTCACACTAACCTTCCATGCACATGCACATTTGCTAAACATGCATTCTATCTGTAGGGCATACAGACAACACCGCAATGTGATGGCCATTACGACACTGTACATGTCAGGACACCACTGTGTCAGACATGTATGCATCTTAATGCACACGTCAGCAGATTACATGTCAAGATCACGTCAGCCATGTGTACTGTTATCCTGTTCTGGTCCACATGGTGTATCACGGGGATGCATGCATACTACCATGATTGTGTGAACTGCATGGCTACTGATATGGCACATGCTTGCTGTATTGTGCACCCCAGGGGGTATACTTCCTAACACTATTAATGTCTGAGCTGCATGCCGTCTGCTGTATCACAGGCATGCTGCATACCATCTGTCAAATCACATGCATGGTGTGTGTGTGTGTTTGTGTGTGTGTGTGTGTGTGTGTGTGTGTGTGTGTGTGTGTGTGTGTGTGTGTCTGTGTGTGTGTCTATTGTAATTTAGAGTCTTTCTTTGCATTCACAGGTGATGTAGGTGCGTTACCCTCCTGCGGTCCATCTGATATTAGTGTCCCCACAGATACTAGCAGTGATGAACATATGCATGAGGTACAGGCAGAATTGTCAGGGGCTGAATCTGTGCCAATGTTTGCCATCCCAGCTATGTCCCCCTCTTCCCCGCACCACAGTTCTGCTGCCAACACATACCGCATCACCAGTGGCCATAGAGGAAGGACAGTCAGTGTCTGTTAGCGTGGAACAGGAACGTGTGGTGGCTACAGAAGGTGCGTCTCCACACCATGGTGTCAATGTAATGTCTGCAGATGTGCCACACAGGCATGTGACCAGTGCTGCTCGTAGGAGGACCTCTAGCAGACATGCACCTGCAGGACAGAGCGCAGCTGCTGGTATCACCAGACGCATGTTCCAGACTGTAATGGTGGCACAGGCATGTGCTGAACGGCAGAACAGAGAAGGGCAGAGGCTGCAGAGGGCTGTTATCCATACCCTAAATGACAACATCCAGGCATTGGCAAATGCTCAACAGCAGATTGCTGATGTTCTGGACAGGCGATTGGGTGACATGGTCGGAATCCTTGACGTGGCATGGCAATCCGTGAGCTGTCTGTGCTGGAACATCTGATAGGAGTGAGGCGTAGGACATGTGGACGTAGGCCAGCTACACCACCTAGTGCAGGTCGACGTGAGCATGCCACCTCACATGCCCACTCCCATAGTGCTGGTAGCAGTAGCAGTACAGCTGGTGCTGTGCTGTCCACACCAGGACACAGCACGCCACGTGGACATGGCCGTGGATGTTCCCAGTGGGGACATGGTTCCAGTGGACATGTGTCGTCGGACAGTAGCCAATCTGTACCTCCACCTGGTAGTGCCCGTGCAACCCCTGGCTGGCACAGGTCACGTGGCCAGACACACTGAGCTGTACAACCTGTTCTGTACAATCCGGAGCTGTCAATAATACCCCTGTGTAGGCCTCACAAAAGGCAGAACTGTGTGCACACCTACACGCACACAGCAAACACATCTGTAGGGCACCAAAAAGTACAGTTTTGTACCTACCATAAAAGTAGATGTCCGAGAGGTATGCATCTGCAGTCCTAACAAATGGGTTGTCCTGTCGTCAGGCAGCCCTTCAGTCGGCCGGATTCCAAAGTCTGGGTCTGGCCTCGGCTGATGTCGCACTTCACCCGACGTCATAGCTGCAGTTCTTCGGGTATAAAGGTATCAGCCGACGCCATTTTCCTCAGTGTTTCTTGCCCCAGATGCCAGGTGCCCTCTAGGAAGGCTAAATTTGGATAAATGTAAAAGTTTCCAAATAAGAGAGAGCAAATAAAAATAAACATGTATATACATATATACAAACAAATACACCATAAAAGATTCCCCCAGCTAGCTAGAAGATGGGCAAATACCCTAGGAGTACCACAGAGGGGAAGGAGGGAGGGTAATCCTGACTGCAGATGCATACCTCTCGGACATCTACATTTATGGTAGGTACAAAACTGTACTATGTCCTTCAAGGATGCATCTGCAGTCCTAACAAATGGGTAGAATACCATAGCCAAACTGGGGGAGGAGGAATAATAAGATTATGGTGTAGTTAAGATCCCTTGCAAAACAGCAGTGGTAAAACCTGCTCGGGATCTGGAGTATAAGGGTAGATTATAATGCTTGGCAAATGTATGCACGGAGCTCCAAGTAGCAGCCTCTAAAATGTCTTTGGTAGCCACTCCTCGTAAAAGCTGTAGTAGTGGCTGTAGCCCTTGTGGAGTGAGGTCTGATGTTTTCTGGAGTTGTCTTTCCATGGTAAGAGTAACAAAATCTAATGCAATTTCCTATCCACTTAAAGATTGTCTGTTTTGAAATTGCTTTTCCTTCCATTCCTGTTGCATATGCTACCAGTAGCTGGTCAGTTTTTCTATTGCTCTTGGTCCTGTCCAGGTAGTAGCGCAATTGCCTATGTACATCCAAGGTATGTAATAGTCTTTCTCCCTGTTCTGTGGGTTGGGGAAGAATGTAGGCAGGTGGATAGCTTGGTTTAAAGATACCCTGGAGACCACCTTTGGCATAAAAGTAGGATTAGTTCTCATGGACACTCTATCTTGATGGAAGATAAGGAAGGGCTGTACTGCCATTAATGCCTGTAGTTCAGAAACCCTTCTTGCTGAAGTGATTGCAAGCAGGAAAGCAGTTTTCCATGATAAGTACTGTAATTCTGCTGTTGCTGCTGGCTCGAAAGGAGGGAGTGTCAACTTTTCTAGCACAAAGTTCAAGTCCCATGCGGGCAATGGTGGCTTCCTTGGTGGTTTTACATTTTTAATTCCTCTCAGAAACTGCCTGAGTAGAGGATGTGAGAAGACTGGAGGGTCCATGTTGTATTCTGCTGAAATAGCTGATGCATGAATCTTAATGGAAGAATAGGACAGGCCATTGTGGAAAAGCTCTGCCAAGTATTCCAGGATGTTAGCTATGTTTACCAGTGACACATTTTCTCCTTTTGCTGCACTCCAAATGAGATATCTTTTCCATTTTGCTGAATAAGTCTTCCTTGTTGAGGGTCTGTGAGCCTCCAAGATAATGTCTTTAACCCTTTGAGATAAATCTGGGTTATTTTGTCTTATGCAATGTTCCAGGCAGCCAGCTGCAGTGTTTTTAGGTTTGGATGCAGGGTTTTGAGGTTGTTCTGTGTTAACAGTAAGGGAACTAGGGGCAGAGGCCATATTTGTTCCCGAGACATGCTCCTCAGTAATGGGTACCAATGCTGCCTCGGCCAGTCTGGAGCTATCAGGATGATCCTTGGACGGTCTTCTTTGATCTTCAATAGCACCTTGTGCATCAAAGGAAGAGGTGGGAATGCATATGGGAGTCCACCTTCCAAGCAAGTGGGTGGTATGCCCTCGTGCAGAATTTTTTCAATTAGTGGTTGTGTGGGGATGCGAATAAGTCTATTTCTGGTAGTCCCCATTTCCCTGTAATGGATTTGAAGATGTCTGGATGCAGCATCCATTCGTGGGCATCCGTGGTAGTTCTGCTTAGGATGTCTGCTAGTATATTTTTTTTTCCTGGTACAAATATTGCTTGTAACTGAATGTTGAAGCTCAGGGCCACATTCCAGAGGTCCATTGCCATCCGGCATAGAGGGTATGAATGTGTGCCTCCCTGTTTGTTGATGTACCACATAACTGTGGTGTTGTCCGTCCTTATCAGCAATTGACCCCGTCGAAGAAATGGTCTGAATGTCTGAATTGCCAGTTTTACTGCCAGCATCTCCTTTTGATTTATGTGTAGGTTCAGCTGGTCTTGAGTCCATAAGCCTTGTATGCACTTGTCCAGCATGTGTGCCCCCCAACCGAGGTCTGAGGCGTCCGTTGTGATAGTCTGGCTTGGTTGAGTGCTGTGGAAGGGCAGCCCTTTGTTCGATTGACAGGCCTGAGCCCACCATTGGAATTCTTGCTTCAGGCATGGAATTATTGGAATTTGGGTTTCTAGGCTGTGCTTGTGCTGAGACCATAAATTCCTTAGGTACCATTGTAACTTTCTCATATGTAGTCTGGCATGTGGAATCAATATTATGCAGGATGCCATGTAACCCAGGGCTTGCAGGACTTTCCTTGCTGTTAGCTGGTTCTGCTTTGTTAATGCCATGAAATAGAGAGGAAGGTGCTTCTGTTTTTCTGCTGTGAGGGATGCCATTTGATTTGATGTGTCCAGCTCTGCACCCAAGAAAGTTATCCTTTGGGATGGTATCAGCCTTGACTTTTTTTATATTGACTGCGTATCCCAGGGCTTACAGTAGATGAATGACCTTTTTCAAATCTTTTGCTAATTTGTTTTTGTTGTCCGCTTGTAACAGGCAGTCGTCCAGGTAAGGGTAGATTTGAATTCCCTGAAGCCTGCAATGAGCAACTACTGATGCCAGGCATTTCGTGAATACTCTGGGTGCAGTAGATAAGCCAAAGGGCAATGCTGAGAATTGATAATGCTCTGATCCTGCAAGAAATCTGAGGTATCTTCTGCAATTTGGTCGTATGGGGACGTGCAGGTATGCCTCCTTGAGATCTAGAGTTACCAACCAAGACTCCTTGCCCAGCATGGGAAGAAGCTGCTGTAGGGTCAGCATTTTGAATTTTGGAACAATGAGGTATGTGTTTAGAGCGGACAGGTCGAGAATAGGTCTCCATTGGTTTTCTTTTCTTGGCACCAGGAAAAGTCTGGAGTAAAATCCCTGCCCTTGTTCCATAGACGGTACCCTTTCTATAGCTCTCATCCTTAGTAAGTGGTGTATTTGTTCTAGAGCTTTTGTCTTCTGATTTGGAGGTAGGTTTGGCATTCCTCTCTTCCTTGGTAGAGTATGGAAGTGAAACCTGTAACCTTGGTCTATTGTCTGTAAAATCCATTTGTCTCCTGTGATGTGATGCCAGTTTACTGAAAATAAGGCTAGCTTTCCGCCTAAGGGTGCTTCTAGTTGTTCCCTGGTAGGCGGTCTCAGAGCCAAGTCACTGTGATTGTCCTGTGGAAGTGGTGGTGGCTGGATCTGTGGCAGTACTTCGCTGGTTGTTAGGCTGCCACTGACATCCCCTGTAGGCACCTCTGGATTGACCCCTGCCTCTTGGGCGCCTATTCCTGCCTCTCTGAGCTCTGGAGGTGTCTGGAAAGGACCAATTCTTGGAAGGCCAGTTCCTACTAAACCCTTGGAGGCTGGACCTGTAAGAAATCCTTGACTGTCTGGACAGATTTTGCTTTCTCTTCCACCTTCTTCAGCACCTGCTGTGCAGGGGAGCCAAACAAATTGAGCTTATCCATGGGAGCATCTAGGAGCTTTGATTTAACATGGTCTGGTAAGGACTGCTCTTTTAACCATGCATGTCTTCTGATCACTGTACCAGTCATAGCTGATCTAAAGGAAGCCTCCAGTGCATCATAGCCGCATTTTAAGGAATGATTACTGACCTGCTGAATGTTATGTACCATTTCCTGAACAGATTTTTGTCTAATGGTTCAGACGAGGACAGTTTTTAGTTAACTGATCTAACATACATTCCTGATACTGAATCATGTGGAATTGACAGTTTAAGGCCCTAGCGAAAGAGTAGCAGAAGTGTAAACTTTTTACCCCATCTCTCTAAGGCCCTAGATTCCCTTTCAGAGGGAGGGGTTTTGGCAGAGGTAGCTGCTACAGCCTTGGGTCCCTGGGAGATAGTTTCAGGATCTGCAAAAGGAGCCTTATACAAATGATAATGTGTGTCCGAACCCTGTAGTACCTGTCGGGCTTAGCAGGGGCCGGAGGAAGAGAATCAGGAGCAGTACAAGCATCATTAAATGCATCATCCACAACAGTAAGTACTGGAGGAATGGCTAAAGGCCTATGCTGTGGCAAATGCAAAAAGGTCCTAAGCCTTTTCCTAGAGTCTGAAAAATCCTGGCCCTGCCATTGAAATTGTTCCCTCATAGCATGCAAGGTTTCCTAAAAGAAAATTCCTCAGGCGGAGAGGCAGAAGGAATGGAGTCTTCTGCATCAGAGTCCTCATAAGGAGAATAAGGGCCCTCTGGAGGGTTTGTATTATCTGAATCATCAGAGGAGTCATCTGAAGAAACTGGCTCAGGGGGCTCTGCTCTAGGCCTCTTCTCTGGAGGTGGGTGAGAGGCCCTGTCAGGGTGAGGTTGGGATCCCCGGATCAAAGAAATGAGATCCTCTGCTAGACTAAGTATTTGAGAACTAGAGCTAGGCCTGTGAGAGGGGGTCTTAGCAGGCACAGTTTTGGTAGATTTTGCTGCTTTAGCCCTGGCAAAAGCCTTAATCGACATGGATGCAGGGGGCCTAGCAGCTCCATGAGCAGGAGTAGATATATCTAAAGGTATAGTATCAGATAAATCCTGTGAACCTGCAAGAGCAGGTGGGATTTCAGTAGCAGATTCAGCCATGCTGGATGAGGCCTCGGTAGGAGGCAAGCTTTCAGCCGAAGGAAGAACCGTGGACTCGGTTTCAGCCGAAACCGAGACACTCGCGGTTGACTTAACCGTGGTTTCGGCCGAAACCGCGGACCGCGAGTGTCGGTCCTTTTCCTTGCGCTTTTTAGTTAATTGCGAAGTCGGAGTTTCCGACGGCATATTGTAAGCAAAAGCGGAGCCGAAAAACTCCTCAGCAAATTCCGACCGACGTCTAAGCGTCCGTCGGTTGAAAGAAGCACAGGCTAGACAAGCTGCTACGTCGTGGTCTGGGCCTAAACAAGGTAGGCAGTAAGAGTGGAAATCTTTATGAGGTATTTGATTTGTTTCCCACAAGTTAAACAGTTATTCACTTTTTCTGACATCGGCTGAGGCAAGAAAGAGTCCCCAACGGGGTACTTAGCTTTTTAGAAGTCTTCGGTAGTAGTAATCCCTGGTTCTGACCGACCGGCACTTGCGAACAGCTTCTGCTTCGGGCGCCACGCGGCAAGAAAGACTGAGGAAAATGGCGTCGGCTGATACCTTTATACCCGAAGAACTGCAGCTATGACGTCGGGTGAAGTGCGACATCAGCCGAGGCCAGACCCAGACTTTGGAATCCGGCCGACCGAAGGGCTGCCTGATGACAGGACAACCCATTTGTTAGGACTGCAGATGCATCCTTGAAGGACATCACCCACATGCATACTGAACAGACATGTTCAATCATATCACCGGCCCTTACCACACACATGATGTCACCCATTGGTGCAGCCTATGCCCCTGGCACACATTATCACCCTGTGCATATGAAGCCTGTGCCGCATCCCTGTCATCCACACCATCGGTGCAGGGACATGCTCAAATGGTCTGATGCACAGGGTGAACAGAATAGCGAGATGTGTATATTACATTAGTTGTGTATGACTAGTGAGGGAAGTGTATATTACGTTAGTTGTGTAAGAATGGTGAGAGACGTGTATATTACACTGGCTGCGTACTGTTGACCCGCACCAGACATACCATGTAGTACAGGTGTAGCCTGCATTGTTATATGTTCACAGTATGTGTCTTGGTAACAGCAGTAACAGCATGTTGGTAATGATGCCCTGGTTCCCTCCTTATGGTCCATATGCATGTGTCTACAGGTAGAAGTGTTTGCAGTCTCCCATGTGTAACTGTGGAGTACTCACAGGCATGTATGGCAATCTGATCATGCTGCACATAGCCTCAACCGGACAGCTGGAAAGTCTAACATACCACAGATGTCCACACATATACTGATCCATCAGCCTGTGTGCAGTTTAATAGGCTACAGTGGCTAGAGACGTGACATCCATACCAGGTCATATCACAGGTATGTTGACATGGTGCAAGGGTTGTACACAGCGGTCTGGACAATGATAACGTTAGAGGCCACTTGATAGCATGAGGCCTCACTGTGTAGCAGTAATACCCTGTCACAGTACAGGAAAATGCCCACACCCACGGGGTCGACAACACTATAATGCACACCCCGTAGTGTTGAGGTGAGGACACTTGCCTATGTGGTCATCACCCTCACAGTACTGTGCACCCACACGATGCGACACAGAGAAGGGACATGTACAGGTAGCCAGTACGGCTGAGACCAATGGCATCAACAGGGTAGTTGACTGCATCACCATGAGGGGTTGGGATCCTGTGTGTTCCGTATGGTAGCATACACCCACACTCCATGCACCAGACAGCCATACTGACATATACACACACACACACACACACACACACACACACACACACACACTGTGGAGACCACAACTGTCATACACATACGGATAGCTGATGTGTGTGATACACACACACCTGCCTACGTCATGCTTTCCACACTGCAGTATGTACAGATGTCTACAACAGTGTACAGGGGTGTGTCACAATTGGGATGTATTCCCCACCATATGTGGCATATATGGTCACACACACACACACACACACATGGCAGTACTGTGAATGATTCACCTGCTATATGATGATATGTCTGACAGACATGCAGCAGTATTGGCCGCATTATGTGTACCAACGCTATGTCCGGCAATTGTGTCGCTATATGCACACGGGAGGATCTAAGTGTTACAGGTGTCGAGTGACGTACAGTCGGTAACACCTAACCGCTGTGTAGGTTTTATGTCTTCACCGTCAGGTAACAGTAACATAGCGTACTGTTTGCACATGTAATGGTATGATGGCGTGTGACACACCTGTGAGCCGTACCCAGCGAACATCCATCTACACAGGTGGATCACCACTTTATGTACACACATCCATCCATACCTGATGTACATCCTACCGTACTGTCAGTATGTCACCATATACAGTTGTCAATGATGTCTTCTGTGCAACTGCATGCTGTAGTTCGGCACAGATGAGTTACTTACATCAGCTACTGCACATGCATGGCAGCTGCGTGCACACTACAGTTTGTACATGTGTGTTGGTCTTACATGCCTGTCATGTAGCCATGTTTGTATGCACTGCAATCGGTGGACATGTGTGTTGACATACATAACACATGGACTGTTATATGATATGACGGGTGTCATGGTTAACTAGTACAGAGGGAATGTGTCCTCGGTCAACATTGCTACCTCATGTACTGTTGGCATTCAACAGCCATGGACCCACCTCCCATTTGCGTGCATATGATTGCTGTAGCCACTTGTCTGCACGGAGGACAGCAAAAGCTATGCTATGTACATATGTGTTGTGTGTGTGGTCCATGCACATATCCACTGCAATTACATGTATGACATATCCAAACATGTGTGTTCGTTGGTGTACAGCGACAATCATCTGTCACAGCTGTGTAAGACCCAGGGCCCCTGTTATGTGTAGAGCCGACCTGGTTATGTACAGTGGTATCATTGCAATGCATAACACATGATGGAACCCTGTCGGTACATGTGTAGTCTGCACAGTTGCTGTACACCTATGTACAGTCCAATGGTCATGCGTCACATGGTGTTGTGTTGATGTATTGCTGGTCCAATGACATGGTGGTGTCTGAGGGCTACATTGTAGACTGCGGTGTGTATCTCTGTGATCTGCACCTGAGACATCTGTGATGGCTCCTGAGTGTGTACTGGTTAATACATGTGAGTGGCCATCATGTATGTGGGGACAGTAATACCATACTGTGCCCTTCCGTGTTTAGTATCCATGTGCTTGCCAGACGGCCCTTTGCAACTGCTAAGTGTGTGAGCATGCCCAGTACACCGTTGTGTAGTTGGACACACAGTACATTCCAAACTGCGCCCTTACGTGCTTAGAATCTGTGTGCATGCAAGACGGCCCTTTGCAACTGCTAAGTGTGTGAGCATGCCCAGTACGCCGTTCTGTAGTTGGACACACAGTACATTCCAGACTGCGCCCTTACATGTTTAGAATCCGTGTGCATGCAAGACGGCCCTTTGCAACTGTGTGAGCATGCCCAGTACGCCGTTGTGTAGTTGGACACACAGTACATTCCAAACTGCGCCCTTACGTGTTTAGAATCCGTATGCATGCAAGACGGCCCTTTGCAACTGCTAAGTGTGTGAGCATGCCCAGTACGCCATTGTGTAGATGGCCACGCAGTACATTCCAAACGGACGTGTGATACTAAGTGTGTGGGCATGGCCAGTGACACCTTGTGTCGGTGATGTGCCTCTGTGTATGGGCATGGCCATTGACATCCTGTATAGTGATGGTGGACATCCAGGCAACGGATGTCCATTTTCAACGTCACGATGGATGCCTACATTGAACACACTGGCTGACTGTCTTGCAGGGTGTACTGTCTGTGGCGCGTCCCGTATCTATGTAGTGTTGTCGTAGTGCTCCGTAGATATTTAGTTGCCCTGATCACACCACTGCCGTGTGTTTGTCCACGTCTACCTTGGGACAGTAATATGTTTTCGGACTGCTCACTCTCTATACATTCCCTATCGGCGCCCTTGCCTTTGCAGAAGATGTCACCCACCTAGAAGTATGCCTCTGGGAGTGCTGTGTTCAGTAATCTCAGTAGCGCGTTCTGTAAATGCGTATTGCTGTAGTGTGATAAGGTAGTTAGGTGTATGTTCGACTCCGAGCCCTGCCAAGTCTGTGCGTGTGTGTGTGTGTGTGTGTGTGTGTGTGTGTGTGTGTATGTGTTTCCAGCTGCCTGGGGACACAGTAATGCTTTTAGATGCCTCACACCACATACATTCCCAATCGGCTTCTTTGCCTTTGCGGATGATGTCACCCACCTAGAAGTATGCCTCTGGGAGTGCTGTGTTCAGTAATCTCGGTAGCGCGTTCTGTAAATGCGTATTGCTATAGTGTGATAAGGTAGTTAGATGTATGTTCGACTCCCAGCCCTGCCAAGTGTGTGCCTGTGTGTGTGTTTCCAGCTATCTGGGGACACGGTAATGCTTTTAGACACCTCACACCACATACATTCCCTATCTGCGTCTTTGCCTTTGCGGATGATGTCACCCACCTAGAAGTATGCCTCTGGGAGTGCTGTGTTCAGTAATCTCGGTAACACGTTCTGTAAATGCGTATTGCTGTAGTGTGAGAAGGTAGTTAGGTGTATGTTCGACTCCCAGCCCTGCCAAGTGTGTGTGTGTGTGTGTGTGTGTGTGTGTGTGTGTGTGTGTGTGTGTGTGTGTGTGTGTTTTTCCAGCTGCCTGGGGACACGGTAATGCTTTTAGACGCCTCACACCACATACATTCCCTATCGGCGTCTTTGTGGATGATGTCACCCACCTAAAAGTATGCCTCTGGGAGTGCTGTGTTCAGTAATCTTGGTAGCGCGTTCTGTAAATGCGTATTGCTGTAGTGTGATAAGGTAGTTAGATGTATGTTCAACTCCCAGCCCTGCCAAGTGTGTGTGTGTGTGTGTGTGTGTGTGTGTGTGTGTGTGTGTGTGTGTGTGTGTGTGTGTGTGTTTCCAGCTGCCTGGGGACACGGTAATGCTTTTAGACGCCTCATACCACATACATTCCCTATCGGCGTCTTTGCCTTTGCGGATGATGTCACCCACCTAGAAGTATGCCTCTGGGAGTGCTGTGTTCAGTAATCTCGGTAGCGTGTTCTGTAAATGCGTATTGCTGTAGTGTGATAAGGTAGTTAGGTGTATGTTCGACTCCCAGCCCTGCTAAGTGTGTGCCTGTGTGTGTGTGTGTGTGTGTGTGTGTGTGTGTGTGTGTGTGTGTGTGTGTGTGTGTGTGTTTCCAGCTGCCTGGGGACACGGTAATGCTTTTAGATGCCTCACACCACATACATTCCCTATCGGCGTCTTTGCCTTTGCGGATGATGTCACCCACCTAGAAGTATGCCTCTGGGAGTGCTGTGTTCAGTAATCTCGGTAGTGTGTTCTGTAAATGCATATTGCTGTAGTGTGATAAGGTAGTTAGGTGTATGTTCGACTCCCAGCCCTGCCAAGTGTGTGCCTGTGTGTGTGTGTGTTTCCAGCTGCCTTGGGACACGGTAATGCTTTTAAACGCCTCACACCACATACATTCCCTATCGGCGTCTTTGCCTTTACGGATGATGTCACCTACCTAGAAGTATGCCTCTGGGAGTGCTGTGTTCAGTAATCTCGGTAGCGCATTCTGTAAATGCGTACTGCTGTAGTGTGATAAGGTAGTTAGGTCTGTGTTCTAATCTCAATCCTGCCATGTGTGTGTGTGTATGTGTATGTGAGAGTTTCCCGCTGCATGACAACAGTACATTGCTTTTACACTATTCACTCTCCGTAGAATCCGTACGGCGTCTTTGCCTTTGATGCTGATGCCAGCAAGCTAGACATATGCCTGTGTGAATGCTGTGATCTAGTAATCACGGTAGCGCGTTCTGTTCATGCGTAATGCTGTAGTGTGATAAGCTAGTTAGGTCTGTGTTCTGATCCCAACCCTGCCAAGTGTGTGTGTGTATATCTATTTATATATATGTAATGTAGATAGATATTGATATGTATGTGGATATTAGCACTATTGAATGTGCTGCATTATCTGTACGTGAACACCTTTGATGTATGTAAATCTGCTATGGCTCTGTGATAGTGCACATACTGTGTGCTGTAGTGATCCTGGGTTATAGTTGTGTAGTAACCAGTTATTTTGTTGCTGGGTATTACAAGGGACATTGAAAACAATGATAGTACAGCACCTTTAAATGGCCATGTGCATATCTCAACCACAGTCAGCAGTGGTTATTACTTTGGAGGATAAGTATGGCTCATATAACTATGTATTACCTGACACTACTATGCAAATCAGGTTAACATTACTGACTCCCGTTTATCCACAGGTTGTGATACAGATCCCAAGAATGTATGTGTATACATTGACAGGTGCAGGACTGGAATATTGTTGAATGCATGCAGGGGTGTCCATGGCCAGTAATGGCAATCTGTACAGCCTGGCAGGTACGGTCTGTGACTGTCCAACAAACTCCTGTATATGCATGACACATGCTGAAACTGTGTACATGCAGACACACACACATGAAGCAAACAGGGCTAACACATACACACACATTGCATCAACATTGGGCCATGCAAACACTGTTGTCCCTCACACACACACATACTTACATGTTGATTGGATGGCTCAATGACAGGCTCTGGAAAAGAAACACCATACCCTGTGCATATGATGACACCTGTGCCACCACCTGTAATGTGTAACATAGATGCAGGAACAGACTAACATGGTGCTGATGCTCAGGGTGGCTTTATAGCACTGTATTAATGTTAAAATGTTGTTAACACAAAGTGTGATATCCTTCTAGGTGTATGTAAGCAGGCATGATGTATTGCAGCTATGACCATCAATGTAGTATAGTTTACAGCACTGTTAATTCTGAAGCTTTATTATCCATCTATGTGCCATTTGACTTGAGGTGTGTAGTATTGGCAGCATGTGTTTCAGAGTGTGCAGTACGTGTATGATGTGTGTAGTACAGATTTATACATGCTTACAAATGCATACACTGGCTTACACAACATTACACGAGCTTCAACGTGCTTACACTAGCTTACTCGTTCTTCAACGCATGCGCACACATGCTTACTTGGGCTTACAGGCGCACACAGGCGCGAACACACTGTCAGCAGGCTTGCAAGAAACTTCAGTGATATCCATGGCGTACACCATCAGTTTCCTGACTGTACCTAGGATAAATCATAACATACCTCTTCCACTGATGAGTAACTGACAGCAAACATGTGACACATTGCTCCAATAGGATTACAGTGTTTTATACATACACACTCATGATGTCACCTATCTTCTCCTCTGATAGTCCCTTTAACCTACTCTTCCACTGTAGCGGCTTGGCCCATATGGCATGACGAATTGTGATTCACTATCCTCAGCCTTAATTGCATCGGATTGCCTACTAATGCTTGGTTACATCTCTGACAGAGCACTTCCACACATAGCAACCAGTACTCAGTAGCCATCTTGTCTTCAGCTTGCCATTCACCTGCATGGCGAACTAACTTTTAACGATAATTACAATTTCTATGTGTATTTTAAATATTTCTCTTGTTTTAAAAGTGCAGAGCGTTTTCGTGCCGCTGTGCTACGCTTACACACTGGAGATGGGGGGAGGACAAATAGAGTTTTATTAATTTCAAATGGAAAAATATGCCACTGACCTTATATTTGGCCATTGGCATGCTTCTTCAACTGAATTCATCCTTTACTTGCAGCTGACATTGCTCCGTTTAGCTACTTGCAGAACGTAACTCGGTTAACATCCGAGTACATTTCTGCATACAACTCTACTCTTGAAAGGACAGCTTACTGTTTCATGTATCGCAGATTTACATCATTTGCATAGCTTTCACCTACAAATGGGGTAATTTGCATATCCTAACATTGGCCGTGCAACATTCGGTTTAGGGGCTGTCTTACACGCCCCTACAGGATATTGCTGAATAGCTCGGCAGACATCTTGCCTTGTTCTACTCTTCCTCTACTCGTACATGCCGGCCAAGGCTCCATGACCCCCGGCCTAAGCTTTGCTGTGTGCTAATATGCCTATTTGTGGAGTATGCATGGCTGTAGGTATGTTTTGACCTGCTACGTCTAACATTTCTACAAAGCAGCTCCCACTTTCATCATTTGTAATGGTGACAGCCCTATAGGTACTATATATACAGCTGTAACACTGGACATGTCAACACATACCTGCGGTCAATACTAAACTGACTACTTCAGCGCTTTTCATACCTCCAGAGTTTTCTTGTAGTAGTATAGTCGATAATACTGTTTCCTATAACATGTATCTGTTTCTGATACAAGATATATCATTTTATTACACCACTACACACAAGAAGAAATCATAGGCCAGATGCCATTACATTCCTTTTGCAGGACACACCCGCCAAGAGTGTTGTGTTCCTCTCAAAAGCCAACAGGTGCTAATCAAAACATATTATGCTATCATCTACCTTATGTGTTCACTGGTATTTGCTCTTTCCGTCAGTGGCAGAACTCACATGCGAATCTGGGAGACTGAACACTGCATTGGGGACACTGTATAACACCCTGAGGGACACTATTAACCTTCCACATTGACTATTACAGGGCATAAGTATTCATTCACATTTATCGAGGTACATGCTTTTGACTTATACATGTTTTGTCATTTGTCATCCCGTTTTTCTTTACACCTGTCCACCTGATATCACTAGTTCTGTACATTTATTTAGGACAGGGTTACCTTCATACCTCTCAACTGTACACATTTTGGGTAAATGTCCCGAACTTAGACTTATAATGTTGTTCCTTCTTTGTTATTATTGTGCCTTTCTGGTAAATTAGTGGCAGGTCATTAAGGACTGTGAGGTTAGATAATAATGACAGACATTAGTAGTTTATAACTAATAACTCTCAAAACATTCATACTAATGAATTATCCATTATTCTATCAACGTTCTAACTTTCTCAGAGGAATATTTAACATAGTCCCTATTTGTACTTATTTAAATATGCCTTTGTCCAGATGTCTTATTCTGAAAGGCTGAGAGGTATGGTTACCATCTTATTCGTACGCATGTACGTCCATGATAATCGCTTACATGACACTGATATAAGTCCCTATGTCTTCCCCCAATGGTTTACACAATATCCAGTAGATGGGTTCTTCATTTTGGAAGGTATAGGCGTGCTATACCCACATAGGAATATTAATCACTCCCATGGGGCGGACCTAATAAATCTGTGCCAACCAACACCTGTGAACCTAGGCCCATTATTGCATACCCATGATTCCCATACCTGACACCCCTCCACAGTAGTCATAAGACATATTTAATGTGAGCGATAATAAAGTATGAAGATACTTCTAAGCACTATCCACTCTCCGCGTATCGGGACATATGTCATACATTCTGTCAACCCATGTGTTATTACCCGTGCCCAAGCTACTGTTGCATGTACAGCTATACTGTAGCTGCGGATGTGACTTCCTTTGCGTCAATAATTACTGTCCGCTGCCTATAGACAACCACTTTTTGGAGTCCTACAAATGACACCTATATCCATGTTTAAAGAGTAGAACTTGCAGATTTGGCACACTGGTACTTTCCGGGCAATGGTTTGGAAAGCAGCAGTGTATTTACCTTTCTTGCATGTCTGTATGTCTATCCATAATAGCTATGACGTAACCTATTTATGTACATGGGTTATATCTACAAGGACAAATGTTTCTATGTTTGTTATGTATATATCGATTTATGTAATTGTGTGTGTGTGTGTGTGTGTGTGTGTGTGTGTGTGTATATATATATATGTGTGTGTATATATATATATATATATATATATATATATATATATATCTGTACATTTTTTATTTCATATATTTAGTTTAAGTCTGTGGATATATATCTATACACAAATATATATATCCATATATAAATATATAAATAAACGTGTAGAAAACAGCATTCATTTGCTATGCCGTGAGCGGATTACACACACGTAGGTGTACTTGCATATCCTTATTGTGGGTTACATATGTTTACTAAGTCTTTGTGCTTACGTGGGCTTTCTTAATTGTGACGGTACCAGTACAATATCTGTAATCCTGTTAGTGGACATATGCGAAACACACGTTCACCTTTACATATTTAAATGTCTTTACAACACACACGCATTCATTAACTCGTATGTGCTGTAGTCGTAGTTGACCCGAGTCTGCATTCACATTGGCCGGATGCTGTAACCACTATTGGTGTTCTGACTCATTTATATGCATACCCATAGTACATAGCTACATTAACATACGCCTCACCGCTTCACTTACAACACAGGCATCCATTTTCCTGCTGGGAAAAACGTGGTACTACATATTACACATTCCCTATTCCCTACTGCTCTGGACCCAAGCTGCATATTTAATCACTCCGAGGATATGCAGAACTCCAAGGCTTATAGTCCTGGCAGATACAAGTCTTTGATTATCAGGGTATTCCTGTGGTGATCTGGGTTTAGGCTTGTCCGCCTGGTGAACGGAACTGCCCTGACCGAATTCAAATGTCAGACAAATTACATGGACAGAATTTGTCTATTTTATAGAGGTTTACCTGTGTTTACAGACACAGGTCTTTTGGCACCTGTCAGCAGCTTTTTATGTTGGCAAAATAATCCACGGTGAGGGGTGTTCCCATTCACATTTGACTATTTCCTGTATGCATTCATACAAGGATCATTGTTTTGGACATGAATTAACTACAGGTATGCAGTGGTACAGTAAACAAATGCGAAGGTTTGTTACTGTAAATATGTACGGACCTCTGTAATACACTGTTGTTTTCTGGCAAATCAGTAGCTAGTCATTAAAGACTGAAGTCCGAACATAATGACAGACAGTTGAGTTTCCGACTTCATACTCTTCGGGAAATTAATGACAATGTGCAAACTGTTATTCTATCAACTTTCTCAGTTTCTTTACAAATTGTCCATACTTTTGGGCCTTTGTCCCACTTTTATTCACGGCTTTGTCCAGATATCTTGCTCTCAGAGGTTGACAGGTATACTTTTATTCACGGCTTTGTCCAGATATCTTGCTCTCAGAGATTGACAGGTATGGTCGGTCACACCTACACACACATTAAGTGTCCCTCACACAGTAGAGCAGGGTTATCCTGTTTACGTCAGTGCCTTCATCACCCTTATACCATTTGACACTATGCGAATGTGTGCAATATATTTCCGCTTATTCGTGTCAGGACACGTGCGTCACGGGCAAGTGTTTGATCCTGGGTAGTAGGTTATGCATGACCACTTAGGGCTGGACAGTGTCGTACACCTCTAATGCACATTCCAACTTCTGTCCAGATATCTACAGGACTGGACTTCGTGTCTTCCTTTCTAATGTTTACACAGGTTACGTATCCCATGAGGGATATCCAAAAATTGTACCGATCCACAACAAGAGGTATACCAAACATCGTTTTGGAGTTACGAAAATGTGCTGAGGTCGTGTGCAATCCTGCAACCGCCTAGGGTGACACTACCTACTACATATGCGTAGTGGTTACTATGTGTAGCTGTGGCTGCACCACACCAGCAGGCCAAGTACGGCTAGTTTTGGTGGACGTTCAGGTACAGGAGCGGGTTGTGTGATGTGGAGGGGATGTTAGGTAGCCCATTATACATCCAGGTGTGTTGCATTTGTTTTTGGCCAGTTCCATCCAGGTGTGTTGCATTTGTTATGGCCAGTTCCATCAGGACCAATCTGTGGGTATGTGCCGGTGACATATCTATATATTTGTATCGCACATTTCAATATTCATCTGTTTGTGGGATTGTGTTCTACAGTATGACCTGTCTGGTTGTATTGCAGCTGTTTATACAGGTGTTTGTGTTTCTTTCAGCTTCACTCACTGCTCCCTCATACACCTCCGGTTCACCTATTCTGCATACGACACAGTATCACCTTGGAGGATTGTACCATTACCCATCCACCCCACACACACAGATTCCTCACACCCCATACATCTGTGCTTTGGTTGTTGGCCCATGACATGGCCAGAGTAACACAATGAATACCCTACATGTGTCTGGTACCTGGTTGTGTGGACTACGCTGCCATGTTTGCTTTCCACATGCTATACCTCATGCACATAGGTACACGCCCATACTTCTCTTTCATTACATGTTTGGTATACCCGGGTACTACCCGTTCGACTGTGACACATCCTGACAAGTTTGGCTTGTACCGCTGATTTCCAGATTTTGGCGGCCTGTTGTATTCATTGGTAGGATGCCACCTTTTCCTATGTCCAGGATGGGATATATTCCGTACACATATCCGACTGTAGTGGACAACACCTCCCCACAGTTGACGGTAGGGTTGCCACCTTTTCAATTGGCCAAAGTGGGACATTTTTGGTACATGCATCACATTTTACAGGCCGACACATACCCACGGTCAGTACACAGGATAGAACTTAGACTTCTTGCCTATATAAAAGCTTATTCTTGTAGCAGTTCAGTTGCTTATTCTGTTTCTTATAACATTTATTCAATTTAGATACAGAAAACCTGTTTAATGCAAATATGACATAACGTATAGGGAATAATTTTGTCCTATAATCTCAGGACATTTGCCATTGTTACAGGTTTTTGTCAGGACACAACTGCCCAAAGAGGGACTGTCGCTCGCAAAGTGGGACAGGTGGTAATCCTAGTCGACGGTACGGATAATACTGTTCCTTTCAGCCTACATGTGTCCTTATTGTTGTGGCTGTTTGCATGCTCCTTCTGTTTCATTTACATGCTTATTCTATTTCCTATCACATTTGGTATGTGAAATACGGACATAACGTTTGTATGTGACTATTACATGCCTTGTGGGATATACGGTCGCTAGATATCTACATTTCTTGTGTATTTTGTTATGGACACATCTGCCCAGCTGTGTACCCTCCCTCACATTATGGGTCCGCTGGTGACCCTCACCATTGGGCTGGGCTTACCTACTGGTGGATTGCTAACATATGATGCGTTTCACTTCCACTTGGTATGGCTATCTACACTGCATTGGACTACGGCCACACGGTCTTCCATGTCATTTATTCGCGGGATAGGGACCCGTTATTCCCTACCGTGCATTTCTGTTTGCTTCGTCACTTTGTGTTCGCAGGTACTTTCTTGCATGCTTTGCATACGTTTCAGTATCCAGGAACACTGACGTGGTTACTATCTTGCAACTTGTTATATGCAAGCATTTTAGGTTGCACATCGACAGCTGCCGTTTCCACGCCTCCGTGCGGCACTTCGACACGCCCTATGCATTTGTGCTTCTTTCCTGTGCATGTGGCTGTGTCAGCAGCGCGCCTTCATTACTATGCATTTGGCGCTACTGCGCCATCCTCACGCCGCACGGTCGGCGCAAGCCTAACGCCGGCCTTGCGCCGAGCTTCATGAATCCCAGGGAACATTTATTTCAGTAGAGCAGTGAACCTCTTTGGCTTTGCTGAGTTAAACAGCTGTAGGTGTGATTTTTTTTACTAAATTAAAAGTGACATCCTCAAAAGACAGCTTTAGATTACAGTTGTGCTGCTTTGTCTCTTTGGTGGGCATAACAGACAAGTTATGCTCACATAAATAGGTAGTGTAGAAGGTAGCAGTGTGATTACAGCTCTCCCTGACAAACTATTTACTTAGTTTTCACACATAACCAAAACACTGCAAATTACTCATACACGACCTTTAGTTTTGAAGTCTTTGTCACAAGCAAGTTCAGTCATCTCATCCTTTTCCTTGTTGTCATATGTTCTTACTAGTCTGTTGCTCTGAGGATCTTAAGAGGCTTTACCTTAACATTCCCCTGGTAGATTTTAGCCTTCATATTTTGCATACAAATAACAAGAAATAGAGCCAAATAAAGATATGTTGTGACAGGGACATATTTGTGGTTATCCATCCAGTCATCTAAATTACCTCTGTGTAAATTGAGAGAAGTAGTGTTCTTCATATGGCCTGGAATATGCAGTATTCTCTGTGACACAAACCTATACTCCAACATATTCTATTTATTTTACAAAAGACATTGAGATTCCCTTGAGTGGGTGTTTATGATACCATTCGACTTGCGAATATGTAAAAGATCTGACAGAAATGGGTGTCGAAGCTCTATACACAAGTGTGAGTTCCAAGCACGCTGTGCTTCTTAATCCATAGTAAATGGGCCACAACTCTAGTCACTGCTGTCAGCTTCCAATCTCACAAAGTTCCTGAAAACATCTCCTGTAACACTGACAAATGGGTAACCATGTTTGGTTAGACTGCTTTCAATTTCTCTTGTAACACTGAAAAACTGGTGGCAATGTTTGGTTTAATGCTTTCAAAATCAATTCAAGTACTGTCTAGAATGTCAGAGGATTGATAATATAATCAATAATTGTACAAGGCTTCTTTTGTACTGTTTTCAGTACTGCTACTTAATAGCCTTTTAGTACACATTCTAAAGAAAACAATATGCTTACGAATCAAATGTGGATGTATAGTAGACAAATGGCATTGAGGTTTGACGATTTCATTGATTTGATTTAAGTGCTTAACCATAACTAAGCATGTTGGGTTTGGGATTTTCTTGTGTATACACACAGTCGGTCCAAATCTTAAATAACACTTATCATACATTCTAATTATATCGAGCCAGTGTCACTATCCTAAATCAATGTCTTCATCCTCAGGCTTTTGCTCACTGGAGATACTTTAACTTCCTCTGCATTAAAACAAAAATTCTTGCACTGCAGGTGACTGCCAAGATTATGCTCTAATATGGGGAAAAGATAAACATGTTAACACTTTCCCTAGTGCAAGACCCGATTAAAATATCATTTAAAGGGGGTGCTTGACAATTGTTACGAACTCACCACAAGTGTTGTTATTGGATCTCACAGTATGTACTAACAGCAACCTATAAAGACCAGCAGCACTGATAAAACAGCTTAATTTCCACTGGTTGTCTATGACTCTCAACTCCCCTTAAGTTTTGTTTGATATTTTGCTCTGTTTCTTGTAAATTTCTTGATTTTCTGGTAAATCACTGATGATTACATTCAGTCAATAATGCCAAACATTACAATTTCATGGTTCTTATTGTTCAGAAATTGCATAGAAGAGCAATAACAAGAGCAATATTTAAAAACTGTCCCTGACTTTGATCCTTTGTCTAAATATTAAATTAAGTACAGTGAGCTGACCTTGTACATGGAAGTAATTCATAAAAGTCGTCACTGTGTCCTATCAAACTAAAATGTTACATATGTTATCACTCACAGTCGCAATTCATTATAACAGTAAAAATCAGGGGTAAAAAATAAAATATACATAAAAACACATTTTCTCTTAACCAAACAGTTGCAGAATAAATTAGAAACCAACAGTAGGAGGTTTCAGATAAGCTTCGGAGTGTCCTTTGTACAGTCTGTGGTAATTTATAGCTGTTTAGGCCAATGGGATGGCTAGAGTTTGCAGGTCTATATTATATCATTGACCGCTTAGATTGTTGAACGCCTAAACGTCAACAGCTAAGGGTCGAAAACTTACAATGTTGAATGGCCAGTTACGTGAATTCTTTCATTGGGAAAGAATTTGCTTGGCCATTATTGGGAATTTGCCCTTTCCCCAATGTACAGCGACCTCACAGTTGGTATATTTAGTTAAGGGGGTGGGGGGTGAAGCCCCCCACTTTGTTACAGCTTGGAAGTTTATGTCAGTTTGGCATGGTCAAGTAAATTTGTTCCCAATGAAAGAATTCACTTAACTGGCCATTCAACATCGTAAGTTTTCGACCCTTAGCTGTCGATGTTTTGGCATTAGACAAGTTAAGCGGTCGATGAAATAATCTAGACCCGAGTTTGCCTGTCTGAAATCTATCCCTTTCTTCTAATAAACTGTGATTTTCCCGTCTACAATCTACTTCTTTCTTCCAACAAACAAATAGTGAAAATCTTCTCTTACCAAACACCAGCACAATAAATCACAAACGACCACTGCATGGTTTCAGATGAGCTCTGTTGACCAGTTACATTGTGATAAAAAAAGAGATGAAGGTGTTTTGCTCAAAGTCTTCAGATTCTAACATAGTTAAACTGGGAGGGTTTAGATTTACTGTTCCTCTGTCAAACAGCAAACTTTGGGAGATGGTCGCAAAGTGTTTGCAAGGGTACCTGCCTCAACTTATTTTGACAGGAGTGTTGGTTAAACTGCAGTTATTTCTTGTTGGTAGATCTACTATCTAGTGAGAGAATTGTAATTTTAGGAAAACGGTGAATTATGTGGGATGACATTACACATCAAAATTACAAGGCTTCTCTACACTTTTCCAATTAGGTTAATTGAGATGGGAGTAGAGGATTTCAATTACTGATGTTGTAGTCATTACTGGAATCACAATGCTATGCAAGAAAGAATGTTTTCTATTATAGAGAGGTTATAATTTGAATGCCTATATAGTGTAATAAGACAGATTTTTATGGCTCAGTTTTAAGAGGCTGACTATGACTTCTGCAATCCGCTCTTGTCTGAATACTTGGCTCCGATGATATTGTAACTGGGGGAGGAAAAGTGTCATTAATTTCAGGTTTGTTATATTA
Source organism: Protopterus annectens (assembly GCF_019279795.1). Classification (NCBI taxonomy): domain Eukaryota; kingdom Metazoa; phylum Chordata; order Ceratodontiformes; family Protopteridae; genus Protopterus; species Protopterus annectens. Next base: position 1,261,269,759 of record NC_056733.1, read on the forward strand.
AGTTGTGTATTAAGACAGCATTTGGGACTCAAGCACCACAAATGTATCTGATTAGCTGTAAACAGAATGTTGTACAGCACAGACAATAAGAGGGAGAAAAGTGTCTCATAAAATGTTAACACAGTGAAACAGTACAGCACTCTATGAAGTTTTGTGTTCAATACTGACACAAGGCAGGTATGTAGTATGGAAGCAGATGTTTTCTGTTCATCTACATTTAAATGTTATGTTTGGGTTAAACCTATACACCAACATAAAAAGAACTATGCTGCAATAAATATAACTGCAATACCCAGACCTATCAATTTTGAAATGCCTGTCATAACGCCTGTAATTTTGAGTAAACACGGAGAATTATCTAGGATGACATTATACAATAAAATTATAAAGCTTCCCTACACTCCTCTAAGGTATAACTGGATGAGGTTTTAACCTGTACAGTTACACTTCCTCCAGTGGAAGTAACTTACTCAGTACTGCTCTCATTTAAAATAACTGTTGGTTCAGTTTCACTTTCTGCAGCTACTACTTTTTCCTCTGTGGCTGTGCTACCATAGAATCAGTGTATGTGAATAAAAGGGGGTCAGGACACAGAGGGCTTCCCTCAAAGCAAAAATGATTACTTTTAATTTTATCGGGTTGAGTTCTTGATAGGTTCTGACTGGGCAGCTGCATTTTCATTCGATTGTGACTTGACAAAATGTAGGGGAGCTCAATACATAAGTTCATAGGTACTTTACCAGGCTATTGATTTGTGAGGATTTTTAGAAGTCTAGCCCTGTATTCTCATGAAATTTTTGGCCCTGATAATTTAAGTAGTCAGAACATTTACATGCTACCCCTATCTATAAGAGACAAGGGTGTTAAACCAGGGGTGAGTTTAAAGTTTCCCATCCTGTCCTCCAAATCATATTTGAATACAGTAAGCAAAGTACTTTGCTTTATGTGAAGAGGAAGACAATTCCAAAGAAGTGTAATTCTCTGTGATACATATGTACCTGTTCCAGCATATTCTATTTGTGTTACAGAAGAGATTAAGATATCTTCAGTGGGTGTTTATGCTGCCATTAAACTTGGGACTGTGCAGTAGATCTCAGAGGATAGGGTTTGTTGAGGCTCTGTATGTGAGCCAAAGGTCACGTCTTAGAAACCTATATGATATCAAGAAGGATTTTCTTGGTGAAAAGGCAATGTGGTCTTTGAAGTTGTGTTAAGTCTTTGAATAGGCATATATTGAAGGGGGTGTTATACTAATTGACGATTGGATGGGAGAAAGGAAATTCACCCCAGGGATCACGTCAGTCGCCCTGCTAGACAGGGGTCCAGGAAAGTAAATAATGTGGGAAGAAATAGCAACGGAATTGTTATGGCTAGGCTTGTATAGGCCCTAGGGCTGATAGCCTAGTACCAACCTATGAATCTATGAAATACAGTGGAATGATTACATCCCTGGACATAGCCATCACACCCTTACTAATAAGCTACGCAATGAAAAAGAACTTTCTTACAATTCTGGATACACTGGGATCGATGGACAGTTTGTTGTCCACATAGGTTCCCAGGTCCCAAGGGTGCCTGCAGGCAGGTGCAAGGGGTGCACTTGCACCCCCCTGTAATGGCTGGCCGGGAGATTAATTTTCTTTTAATTAAAAATAAAAATATCTTGTTGATTTTTTAAGGGCATTCTTCTTTAAGAATGCCCTTTACGTCCAGCCACACAGATGCAACAGGTGTTTGCGACCTGTTTTCGTCTTCTGCATCTATGCGACTGATGGTTCACTTCTTCATCGTCCTGCGCAGAATTTGTATTCCAGAAGACATTTGGATTGCGGATAAATGTGCAAGTGAGAGGTAGGTGTGTGTGTGTGTCTGTAAGAGGAAGGTAGCATATCCCTCAGCTGTCCAAGTTTTTGCAGAAGGTCGAAATTTTTGCTCCATATTCCTGCTAAAAAGTATTGAAGTTGCTAAATAATGACAGACATTTGAGTTTTAGATGTCATATCCTTTAGAAAAATGCATACTAACACAAATCCTGTTATTCTAGCAATTTTCTAAGTTAATGGGAGCAATATTTACAATCGGTCCCTATTTATTTTAGGCTTTGTCCAGATTTCTTGCACTAAGAGGTTGAGGTGTGTGTGTGTGTGTGTATGTGTGTGTGTGTGTGTGTGTGTGTGTGTGTGTGTGTGTGTGTGTGTGTGTGTGTGTGTGTGTGTGTGTGTGTGTGTGTGTGTGTAAGAGAAAGACTGAAATGCCCTAGTTAGATCAGGAGGTGGAATTTATTTTCAAGTGCAATTTCAAGGAAATGTGAGCTTCAAAGGAAAAGAAGTTTACTGCTGCTCATGCTAATTCTGCTTACAGTGTGCAACTGTTTTGTTTACAAATGGTATTACTTTCATGGTTGTTGTTGTTTGTCTTTTCGACTTTTCCCGGTTAGGGGTCGCCACAGTGGAACTCCAGTCTGCTAATGATTGGCAGTAGATTTTTATGGTGCCGAGTTGCCAGCCCGATGCCCAACCTTCAGTGAAGGCATGAATGGGCGTGCCTTCGCTGAAGGTTGGGCGTCGGGCTGGCAACTCAGCACCATAAAAATCTACTGCCGTTCATTAGCGGACCAGAGTTCCGCTGTGGCAACCCCTAACCGGGAAAGGCTGAAACAACAAACAACAACAACCATGATAGTAATACCATTTGTAAACAAAACAGTTGCACATTGTAAGCAGACTTAGCATGAGTAGCAGTAAACTTCTCTTCCTTTGAAGCTCACAATTCCTTGAAATTGCACTTGAAAATAAATTCCACCTCCTAATCTAACTAGGGCATTTCAGTCTTTCTCTTACACACACTATCATGGTATAGAATTTTAAAGCAGTGTCAGTAGCACAGCAGGTAACATACTTGCATCTTGAGGCAGAGGGCTGTAGGTTCTACTCCCACATCATGTAGATTTGTATTTTAAGGGGCAGAATGCTGCAGTCCTGAGTATGTCCTCTCTTTGGATGAGATGCCTATCAACTATAAACCTATTTTTCAGCTTGCCACCCATTCTCTTTTGCAATATACCATCTTACCATTTTTTTATGTAACATAGGCAATTTATTCTTCAAGGGCAGCAGGCACTAAATTTGTAGATGAAACACTGAAACATAAAGTTGTTTTCTAGCAACAACCTCTTCATTAGTTTCAGATGTCATTAAGGTGGAATTATTCAGATGACTTTTACTTCTGCAGAGATTCTGCATATTGACTGATATTGGTGTATTGTAATGACAGATGTTTGAGTGGCCTTTTAAGGTTGAAATGTTCTGAGTTGGACAGTTTGACATTATTGGTTCATATGTTTTGTTTCATTGCTTACTGAAAAAATGTTCAAAACTATAAATTTAAAACACACTCTAACAAGTGGTGCTCTATTATACAAGGAATGTAATTCAATTATTGTGTATTATAATTAATACAGTCATGAAGGTGAGTCAAAGAACTTTTTCGGGGTCCTAAAAATGTATTTATTTAACACTTGTTAACCAGGAAAGCTGGACTTGGAACAAAGCCAATTTTCAACAGAGGCCGGAAAGAAATGCTCCAGACGTATGTCTTTCTAACGTGAGAGGAAACTGAAGCACCCGGATGAAACCCACATGAATGCAGTGAGGACATGCAGACTCCACATAGAAGGCATCCCAGCCAAGAATCGAACTGGAGAACCTCTTGCTGTGAGGCAACAACTCCACCGCTGCACCACTGCATTGTGTGTGAGGGGCTATAATCTCAAAATAGCCCAAAGGTAAACTTAATCCACTGCTGGCCAGATGCATTATCTTTGAATGTGGGTTTCAATGCTGTTTCAGTGAATGTGACTTTCAATGGCAGAGAAGTGATAATGCTAAGTCTGTTTTCATTGTAAGACTATTGCTTTGTTTATTAAATGTCTATCAGTGTTTGTGCTATAAAATTTAAAATAAAAGTTATAAATTAAATTCAAATATCTGTAATCAATGTAGAAGTAAAGCATAAAACAGTATGCACACTGGGAGTTTTGAACAGTGTTGATGGCAACTGGGGAGAAATAGCCAAGTAATGGGACACTGGAATGGGTGTGTGTGTGTGTGTGTGTGGACTGGTTGGGGGCTCTGGTTTTGCTCCCCCCTGCAAAACATCCTCCGGGCTCCACTGCCAGGTCCCTAACTTCAGGGCTGACATTCAGGGGTATACTGTCAATGTGATCATTACAGAGTATGTCATGTTTCAACTTTACCTTATAATTTTTTTTTTTAATTTGAGTTTTTGATAAGGTAGATCCCGCTAAGCCCATGACCATTCTACAGCTGCAGTCTTTGGCTCATTTCTGTTCCCAGGCATAGATACATTACACATCTTTTCCCATATATGCTGAACACTTACAGTCAAACATTCCCAAGAATTACTTCTCTTTACACAGAATGCACTTCTTCAGTTCAGCAAATGACACCACGTATTTCCTCTCTGCCATCTTCTCTTCTACTCTCTGTTTTACCATTTCATAATTAGAAAGCAGCAAAATGACCCAGTCCCGTGGCACAGAGGGTTAAAGCCCTGACTTTAACCCAGACAACCAATGTTTGATTGGCAGTACAGATGCTGGAGAGCCCAGGTGGGGAGGATAGGAGTGACAGACTCATGCTGGCTCAACCATCCTGGGGGAAGAAGACATCTCAGACTTGAAAACTGGGTGACAGAGGGAGCAATGGATGTTGCACTTGTGAAGCATGACTTTACTAAGCGTAGGTTATACAGTGGTGCACCACATAGCAAAGAAGGTCATATGTGGTGTCATTCATGCATCCAAAGGCAAGTCACATCTATGTAGCTTAAGTGGGCCACTTTGGGAATAACATTCCACAGGATTAGGAATAGACTTTGCAGGATCCTGCAGACTGACCTGCTCTCAATCACACAACTATCACATCTTTCTCAGGGAATGAATTAGCTGATTTGGCCCTTCGGTTGGGAATGAACAGGTCATTGGGTTCATGAAAAGAAAAATGCATGGGTCAACTGGACAATGGTAGGACAGTCATGAAGCATGACCATGTGGGGAGGGTGAAAAAACAATGTGCTTCCTGGTTTCACTACCCACAGCTCAAACTCCATCCATACATGCTGTGAAGTTTGTACTGTGTTTTACCTTTACAAGGAGAGCTAATCTTAGTAAACATAGTAAGACTTACCATTTTCAAATATGGCACCAGTACTGAAGGAAAGCTCTGAGTCATGTTCAGCTTTGCATGCATACAAGGCTCTTGCTTTTCGGCCTGTCACACTGTATAAATGAGAGAAATCATACTGTAAAGCACATACAAAAATGATATGTTACAGCTTTAGGTCTGTTTTCCTATAATTTACTTTATCATATGATGACTGCAATAATACAGAATCATATCACTTATTTTTCAAAAAAACTGAAAATGATATGAAAAATACACCCATGGGCTTTCAAAATCTGCAGTACTAAGACTATTAGAGAAAAGGCATTTGTTAAAATAAAAGTATTTCAGAAGCTGATTTTGCATTCAAGGTCATGCATATCTAGTAACACTTTCAAGGAAGTACAGATTTTACTTGTTCCTAGTCATTATTTCAGCGAGGGCTCTTTTAAATACATCTCTAGTTGTAAAAGCAGTAAACATGTAGCATACTGTCATTTGGATGAAACGTTAAACCGAGGTCCCATCTGCTTGAGATAGTGGCAACACAGGTGGATGTAAAAGATGGCACTATCAAAAAGAGTAGGATAAGTTCCCCGATGCCCAGGCGAAACTTTCCCTAGTAACAGTATAAATTCCACTTCAGGTCTTCCATGAAAAGAGGCCGCTAGACAAGTGGGACTAACCCCGTCAACAAAGGATAAATAAATAAAATAAACCTCTTTCATATACACCTGCACGTGCAAACATACACACAGTAACTTCTCTCTCCATCTCCTTATAGGCAAGAATGGGATGTGACAAGCTCATACCTTCCAAAATGTCGGAAGACACCAGTAAATGAAGTTATAAAATACTGCTGTGTTACAACAGAATACAACAGGTCTTTTATGCCTAAGGCCTGGACAGTGGGTGAAATGTATCTGCTCTGTTTCAGTCAACACTTGCAGTATATAAATAAAGACACCTATGAAAAGACTGATGTTTAACAGTAATAATGCTCACTGCTGTTAGTCTACAATAGTGGAATTAGAATATGTGTTTCTTCACCTGAATGGTGCCCAGACAACTCTGTGCCACAATATTAAAATCTGAATATAATACAGAAGAAAAGAACTATGACCAGTAACCTTGACAATATCACACAGTCATACTACAGTAGCAGCTGAGGGTTGGTCACACATCAAGCTGAAGTCATTCAGCACACTTGTGTGTAAAACCTACCTGATTACAACTCCTTTTCTACCACTTCTCTTCTGAAAGTGATCTGTAACATTTTAAGTGGTTTTGTTTTGTTTTGCATGCGTTGCTGTAGCAGTTTTACTTACCATGGGGGTAACTGTTATTTGCATTTTGTTTGATGGAATTATTTATTTTCTAGCTAAAACTGTCAAGAAAAAGCTTTTGTTGGCATTCTGAAACTCGTACCTCTGAGGAACTCAACCCCACAGCATATCAAGTCAGGTAACAAGTGCTGCAGTAGAGGTGGAAATATTGAAGAGTGGCAGGCTTTTTTCAGTCTTGATCTTATTTTTTCCTGCTTTTCCACTGTGACACGCAAAACAAAGTAAATGCAGTCACTCAAATTCTGTTTTTAATCTAATCAGTAGTGCACTGTGTGTTTTACTATTTTACACAAAAGTACTTTTTATGGAGTTACCATGAAGTCTGTGCAATGGTGAGACAGGTTGCAGCTGTGTGTTGTACTGCCAGAAGCCTCATGCTTGCTGCAGTTCACTTTTAAAAATGGCATGAATGATGTGATTTGCTTCTGTAGAAATTGTTTCTCATTTATGTAGTATTTGCAGGTGTGCAAATCAATATAATGATGTTAGATGTGTTCTGCATATTTCTCAACTGTTCAGAATATTGCAAAATATCCCTGCCTGTGTTTTCACTCACAAAGGCAGAATTTTAACACACTACTGCTACAGACTTCATATATGACTCCCATGTGCACATCACAGTCTATCTCCATGATCCATGTCCAGTACTATCATCATTACACCGTCTATTAACCCTGAAATAATTTTAGGAATAAGCCTTTTGTTAACTCAGAAACTGCTTTATATATCTATCCTACAGGCTTTTACATTTGCATCAGAAATGGGGGAAAAACAAACAAACAGCTCATATTACATACAGAACTAAAATAATGCACCAAGTTTTCACTCCATTGCCAAAAAGCAACCATGTTTGTGTGTGCAACAATGTGTCAAAGACAGCTACTGTGACAATCATTACAGAGCCTACTTCTAATTTCATATCCATAGCTAATTTTCAAACAGATCCATAGCATTCATTAACTTCTCCCCTACATACCAAACAAAACACTTTAGCCATACATGTACTGCTGCCTCTCAAAACATTGCCAAAAGTAACGGCACACAGTTGTGAATCAATAGTGATAACAGTCAGCATGACCACAAAATGAAAGTAATACATTCACCAGTATAAAAAATATATTTTTCATTTAGTAATCAGGAGCAAAAGAAATTCATTATATCCTAGCAGAACCCTTACTTTTCATGATTTCCCAAACAGTTTTCACTAAAGTATGGAGGAAGCTATCAGCCTCATCAACATCAGCATTTCTGAAACTTCCCGCTGAACTCAAATAAGAGTCATCATTGTAAGGATTTAGAACTCCAACTTTAGAAGTTAAACCAATAACTTACATCACTGCTGTCACTGGAGAAAACACTCCAGTCCACAGAATTGATTTACACACTGAACTGACAGCCCAAGTATAATTCCTTAAATGACTTTAAAGGTCAGCAGGTGTTCCACACAGATTGAAAAATAACAGAAAAAATGGAAAAATGATTGAAACCATGAAACGATTATGGCAAAAAACATTGCAACAAGAAAACAATCATGAAGGTAAAAATAGTGGCAAATTTATTTTTTACCTAAAAATTTGGCACAGACATGCATTGTAAATGTACTGGCTAGCCACAGAAAAACAAAAATGTGTTTCTCAAGGTGCTATATACAAGAAAGAATCTTGAGCTTCATTTTAGAATCCATTTTTTTTTAATTTTTTTTAAAATCTTTGGTTCCGTGAATATAGAATCGAAGTTGTTTATGAACATCCAACAGATGTAGCTTGTACTCTCCAGTGTTGGAAAATGTTGGAAAGAAGACACAGACTGATAGACTGGTCGATAGTTGACCCTGATGCCACCTTGGGTAGAAAGGAAGGCTTAGTCCGAAGGGATACCCTATGTTTATGAAAAATCAGATATGGTGGCTGGGAAGAAAGCACCTGCAGTTTTGATACTCATCTAGCCAATGTAATGGTGACCAAAAAAAGAGCATTCCATGACGAGATTTAACTCTGCCTTAGCTGAAGATTCAAAGGGAGGCTGGGTCAAAGCTTGAAGAAGTAATGTTAAATTCCATGGAGGAGTAGGGTCCTTAATTGGAGGTCAAAGTAAAAAGGTACCTTTAAGAAAGAAAGGCCAAATAAGGCTGATTTTCACCTAAGTGAAAATTAGAAATAGCAGCAAGTGGGACCTTAAATGTCAAGTAACTAGCTCCACTACTGAAAATAGAATCAAGAAGGTCATGAACAGCTGGGACAGCTGCTGAAAAGGGGTCTAATTGACTTTGGAGGAACCAAATAGAAAACTGTTTCCATTTACTCTTATAAATCTTTCTGGTAGAAAAGTTCTGGGATGATGTAAGGATGTGATGAACTGGGGAAGAAATCTTGAATTTTCTAGTCATTACGAAGTGGGAAACCGTGCAGTCAGTTTGAGGGTTCAAATATCCCTGTGAGGTATGGTGAGATGTGATGGGTGAGAAAAAAGGTCTTGAGAAGCATCTAACACCCAGGGAGGGAGCATCAGGTGAGGCCACAGGAAGGGGAACCACACTTGCTGAGGCCAAAATGTTGCAATGAGGATTATCTTGCTTTTCTGCTGAAACGCTTTCTGTAGAAACTTTGGAACTTTGGGTTGGGAGGGTGGCCTAATGGTTAAGTTGTTTGCCTTACAAACACAAGGTGCAGGGTTTGAGTCTCACAAGGGAAAACTGGCTAGGCTTAAAATGGCTCGCAAGGGCAGTTAGCTTAGTACTCATCTATGAACCTATGAATCTATGAGAGGTATAACAGGAAAGGCATACAGGAGACCGTGGGGACAACTGTGAATCAGAGACTCTCTCAGTGACTACCCCTCTGGAGGGATCAGGGTAAAGTACCTGCTGGCAGCACGGTTTGCCACATTGGTGAAAAATTATTTCTGCCACCAACTGACTGAAAGACCACTCGTGAGGAAGTAAAAACTACCTGCTCAATTTTTCTGCTAGCACACTGGACTTCCCTGAAATATGCATTGCTAACAGGAAAATGTCTGGAAAAGATTGCATATTCCCACACTCTCACTGGCTTTCAACATAGAGAATAGGACCTGGTTTCCCCCCATTTGTTGATTTACCAGACAACTGACATGTTGTTTGTCTGAACAGCAACCATCCCTAGAGGGAGAACATCCTGAAACTCCTGCAATGCCAGTAGGATTACTCTGATTTTCTAGGATACTGATGTGAAGATTGACCTTTGAGACCACATGCCTTGGACCATCCTTTCAAAGTAATGACCCCCCCCCCCCAGTTGGGAGGCATCCATTGTCACTGTGGCCTTGGGTGTAGGAAGAATAAAAGGGCTGCCAAGAGCAACAGCTTCCATGTGAATCCACCATGCTATGTGCTATTTGCAAATATTTGGAATTTAAATCATTACAGTCAGAGGGTGGTGCCCTACTGACCATTGCACCGCAAGGGTCCATTGCAGTACCTTCATGTAAAATCTTGCTAAAGCTATCAAAACTATTGAGGGTGCCATTGCTCTGAGAAGCTATAATATCCAGTCTGGCTGGAGGGAAGGGAAAAAAGAGAGACTGTGTAATACTTGGTTCCACGGATTGCTTAACATTGTCTGTGGTAAGCTTGCTACCTGTGTCACAGTATCCAAATGAACACCTGTGAATTCCAGGACTTGAGTTGGGGAGAGCTGAGACTTGGCAGAGCTCACTGTGATGCCCAGTTGAATACATAGATGGAGCAAGTAATCCCTGACCTGAATCAGTAGACGCTTGGTGGAAGCAGAGAGGAGCCAGTCAAACAGGTAAGAAATCACCCAGAGCCACAAAAGGGGAAAAACTGCCATGTTAGTTAAAATCTGTGCAGTCTCAAGTGAGCTGCAACCACTGCCATGCACTTGGTGAATACCCGGGGGCTGTGATCAGACCAAAGGGCAAGGTTCTGAACTGATAGTGACTCTAGAAGCATAGGTATCTCTTGGAATGCCTGTGTATCCTGATATGGTAATACACATCTTGGAGATCTATACAGCGCATTCAATGGTCCTTCCACAACAGTGGCAGAATGGAGTGAACAGTTACCATCCAGAGCTATAAGTGTTTTGCAAACTGATTTACATTGCAGAGATCCAAAATTGGTCTTAGGTTCCCTGTCTTTTTTGGCACTAAAAAAAATCTCAAATAGGTTCTGGATCCATGCTGGTTGGGGGGACCACTTGGACGACTCTTTTTTCTCAGTAGCTTTTCTATTTCTATGGCTGCTGCTTTTCTCTAACTGGGTCAAACGTTGAGAACTCTTTTGGCCTGTTGGAGAGGTAGAAGAAAAGACAGTAGGTAATAACATCTGGATATTATTCGGTGTGTTCAAATATCTTTGGTAATGTTTGTCCAGGCTTCTGGGTGCAGAGAGAAATGCCCCCCGACTGCCCCCAGAGCACAGCAGTCATGCAACCCTTCAGGGGCGATGAAAGGGGTACTCTGAAAACGGGACATTTGAAGTCCTGATGTTGAGGGGCCACCTCTGTGTTCCATTACAATTCCCTTCTCTGCCATGGGGGAATGGGTCTCCATAGACGTCCTGGGAAGATCCTTACATCTTTTGGAACTACATCATTCTGCTTCCTCTCTGGTTCCAGAACAAAGTCTTTGAAGGGTAGAAAAATATATTCCTACACCACATGAAGCCTTCTTATCCTGCTCATTCCTAGAAAGACTTTCCCTCACTTTAGGGCCAACCAAGTGGATCCATCAAATGAAGCACTGATGAATGATGGCTTGAAGGGCTCCGCAAAGTCACAAAGATGCATCTTACAGTAATTCCTGAACCTGCGGCTGTCAAAGTTCCCTCTGGGACATGAGAAATTAACCACACTGAGGCATTCCATAGGGACTGGAGGGTGGCCAGTTGCAAATAAAAGGTATTTTTGTCCTCAGCAGACATGGACCCTGAGAGGATATAGAAAACTCCTTGATCTTTTCCCTCTGAAATCTCGGAACATGTGCTAAATAGTTCAGTGACCTGAGGGCAAAGGTCACTGAAGTGTAAACATGCTTCTCAAATCTGTCCAATGCTCTGGGATCTCTGTCCGGGGGATGGACAGAAGAACCCTGTTCAGTCAGTTCTTTCTTGGTGGCCATTGCTACCACCATAGCATCCACTGGGTGACTCTTGCTCTCATGGGCCCTATCCTTTGGCACAGTGAGGTACTTATCTGATCTCTTGAGGATAAGCTCTGTGATGTCCAGATCCTTCCAAGCCCAATGGGAGATAAGGTCACCATCTCATGTGCTGGGGGGGGGGGGGACTACCCAGGGCATAACTGAGCCAGCTCCCAAAGCGTCGAGAAACACTGACTCCTCCTGGGAAGGAGGGACTGAAAGACCAACCACCTTTCTGTCTCAAAAGTTCAAGAATTTCAATGAATAAGAAGTTATGTACCTACCATAATGTTCCATGTTAGTTGTTTTCTTCTCGCCTTCTTTCTTGCTGGTTGGGTTCGGAACTGACCCTCGGCTCCGACTCGGACATCTTCAAAAGCTCGAGAGCTGCTTACTGGCTCGAGGCCCCCCTATGTCCCATGATGCCTGGCGCTAGATACCCAGATCTCGTTTGATAAACCTAACTACAGACATAATAATAACAATTATAATAATACAGTAAACTGTAGTAGGATACATGAACCTACTGGAGAGACTGATAGTCAGAAGTTATAGCCAGAGAAGACTCAGCCAGTGATAAAAAAACATAAGGAACTCTTCTCAGTCTACTAGGATAGGGGGATGGAGGGTGGGACGTAAGAAAGAAGGCGAGAAGAAGAAAACTAACATGGAACGTTATGGCAGGTACATAACTTCTTAATGTTAAGTTGTCTATCTCGCCTTCATTCTTGCTGGTTGGGACAGCGTCCCTAGCACCTCAATCCTGGGTGGCTCATCGGAATAGACTCTTCAGAACAGTGGAACCAAAATCAGCTCTGCTCCTGGAGGCTACATCCAGTTTATAATGTGAAATGAAGGTATGTGGATTAGCCCATGTAGCTGCCGCACAAATAGTTTCCATTGGCAATATGGCCTGAAAAGCCACTGAAGTAGCTAGAGCTCTGGTGGAGTGACCCTTTGGTTTAGCAGGAAGCTCTTTATTCCTTAACTGATATATAAATGTAATAATAGATGTCAACCACCTAGATGAGGTTACTTTCGACACCGGTATACCTTGTTTACCCTCAGCATAGGACAGGAACAACTGGTCTGATTTTCTGATTTGCTTGGTTCTATGCAAGTAAAAGCATAATTGTCTATGAATGTCCAACTGATGTAACTTGTATTCTGCCTTGTTGGAATAATTTGGAAAAAACACAGGTAGGTCAATGGACTGATTCAAATTACTATCAGATGTAACCTTTGGAAGAAAGGAAGGGTTAGTCCGAAGAGAAACTCTATCCTTGTGAAAAACTAGGTAAGGAGGATGAACACAAAGAGTCTGAAGTTCAGAAACTCTTCTAGCCGACGTAACTGCAACCAGAAGAAGGGTTTTCCAAGAAAGAAACTTCAAGGAACAAGAAGCTGCCGGTTCAAAGGGGGGGGGGCAGTATCAGAGAAGCTAAAATCAAATTCAGATCCCACGGAGGCGGGGGATCTCTTACTGGGGGCCTGAGTAGAGTGGTCCCTTTAAGAAAGGCTTTACAAAGCTTATGGGACATGATGCTTGTATCAGATAGGCCCGTATGAAAGTTTGAAATTGCAGCTAGCTGAACTCTAATCGTGGCAGAAGAGGATCCAGCTCGAAAAAGTTCCGCTAGAAATTCTAAAATATGGTGCACAGGGGCTGAAAAGGGATCTATATTCCTGGTCTCCGCCCATAAGGAAAAACGTTTCCACTCACTAGCATAGGTTTTTCTAGTGGTAGACTTATGCGAGGATAAGATGATTTCACATACTGAGTGGGAAATGTTCGGAAGCCTAGCTAAGGTCGAAGTGGAGAAACCAAGCAGTGAGCTGGAAAGATTGAAGAGATTGGTGCAGCCCGCCCGATTGATGGATCAGGAGGTCTGGAAGTGGGTCCAGGATTCAGGGCTGCTCCAGAAGGTGATGATGCAGGAACGGTAACCAAATTTGTCGAGGCCAGTAAGGGGCAATGAGGATCATCTTGCATCCCAATGTGGTAGCTTTCTGTATTAGTTTGGGAATCAGGGGAAATGGAGGGAATGCATAAAGAAGTCCCTGAGGTCAATCGTGAACTAGAGCATCTCTGGGGAAGTGGCCGGGAAGAGGGAGGAGAGAGAAGAAACTGTCGCACTTGCTGTTGAAGGGGGTGGCAAAAAGGTCGCAGCAAGGCTGACCCCATTTGCAGAAGATTTTGTCTGCCACAGTCTGATTGAGAGACCACTCGTGAGGCATGAGAATTGCTCTGCTCAGCCTGTCTGCTATAACGTTTGACTTCCCAGGGATGTGCGCTGCTATCAGAAACTGTTGGGCAGAGATCGCCCACTGCCAAAGTCTGAGTGCTTCTCGACATAAGGGGTAGGACTTGGTTCCATCCTGCTTGTTGATGTACCATACTACTGACATACTGTCTGTTTGAATTGCAATGGTCCCGGTGGGAAGAGAGTTCTGAAGAGCTTTCAACGCTAAAAGTACTGCTCTCATCTCCAAGACATTGACATGCAGATGGTACTCGTGAAGCTGCCAGGTGTCTTGGACTGTTCTGCCCTGAAAATGCCCCCCCCACCTGATCAGGGAGGCATCCGTGGTCACCGTAGCTACTGGAGGAGGGAGAATGAATGGTCTGCCCTGGCGTAATGATGGGGAAACCATCCACCAAACAAGTTGGTTTTTGCATGACTGTGTGATCATTATCATGTGAGACATTGGGAGTGTGACCATCCGGAACTTCGTTCTTTGAACAGACCTGTTTAGTCTGCGGAGATCCAGAATGGGTCTCCAGTCCCCTGTCTTTTTTGGTACCAAAAAGTACCTTGAGTAAATTCCGGATCCTTGTTGATCTGCTGGGACTGACTGGATGGCTCTTTTTCTTAGCAGTTTTGAAATTTCTTGAACTGCTTGATCTCTTAGATTGGGTGGAACATCTGGAAGGGATTTGTTGGTAAAGTGTGGAGTGCGAAAGAAGGGGATTTTGTAGCCTTTGGATATGATAGAAAGTACCCATTTGTCTTGGGTTATACTTTGACAGGCTTTTTGGTACAGAGATAATCTTCCCCTGACTGCCTCCGAAGGTGGACAGCCGGGCAGCACTTCAGGGATGCTGGAAGGGCTTGTCAGAGATAGATTCTCTTTGGCCCTGATTTTGAGGACACCCTCTGCCCCTAGGGCGGCGTCTATTGTTGTTTCCTCCTCTTCCCCTGGAGGGAAACTCTCCAAGTGTGTCAGGCACGGCTCCCTGGGGTTTCCGGAACCACATTTTCCCACTCTTCTGACCTTTAGGATACGGTCTTGAAGGAGTGGAAAAACAGACTCCCACAGCAGAGAGAGTCTTGCCTTCCTGCCCACACTTGGTAAGGGTATCCTTCACCTGTAGTCCAAACAGAGCAGAACCATCAAAGGGGGTGTTGGTGAAAGATGCCCTGAAGCGTTCCGCAAAGATGCATAACCGCATCCAAGCGTGTCTCCTCAGAGCCACGCCTGTGCCTGCGGCCCTACTTGCTCCATCGGCTGCATAAGAGATGAGCCGCATGGAGGAGTTTATTACCGAATTTAGAGTCACCAGCTGGGAGGCAACCTTAGCCTGGGCCCCCGCAGCTGACGGAACTTGAAGGGTATCTCCTAGCTCTTTAAGGAGATCCCTTTGAAGGCGGGTAAAATGGCACAAATAGTTCAGAGACCTCATGGAAAAGGTCGCTGAGGAAAACATTTGCTTCCCATATCTGTCCATCATCCTAGATTCCTTATTAGGGGGATGGACAGACAAAGAAGTTTCAGACAACTCCTTTTTAGTGGCCGCTGCTACCACCATGGCATCAACAGGAACACCCTTGGTCAGAAATTGCTTGTCTTGAGGGGCAGTAATGAATTTTGTGGGCCTGCGGGGAGTTGGTTCCATTGTGTCTGGAGCTGACCACGCCTTTCGAGCCACCACAGACATCAGTGGATCGAAAAGACGGAGACACCCAGGAGGTGGAGGGTCAGGATCCAAACGCGTCCAGGAATACAGATGCATCCTCGGAAGGGTTAAGGGTAGTCCAGTTCCCCCTCTGCCTAAGAATATCAAGGATGTCCGAGAAGGAGACGTCCTCAGAGGGGGATCTCGGGGACCCTTCCGACTCCTCTAAGTCGGTATCTGAAGTGACAGACTCAGGGGAGTCAACATGCTTCCTTTTGCATTTCCTCTTTCGAGGGGGGCTCCTCTGAATGAATGGGGTAGGCCTTGGGAGAGGATGATAAACCCAATGGGGTGTCCTGGAGCGCTTGTTCCCCACGCTTTGGGTCTGGAGGAGGGGTCGAGGCAGGAGCAGGCATCATGGGGGGAGGAGCCGATGAGGCTGACCATGAGGCTGACTCAGATGCCAGCACACTCCTCATGACCTCGAAGGCGCCCCTTCCCGATATCGGAGAAGGCTCCGGCTCCAAAGAGACCGGGATCCTCCCCGGCACCGAGAGAGACGGCTCCGAAGCTGATGTAGGAGCCGAACTCACCTGCACCAAAGCTCCGAGAGGGAGAACGTGGTCGGACAAGGGTCTGATGCCACTTGCCCCCTCGGAGCTGACGAGGGAGTCCCAGTGCCCAGATACCTCCAAGGACGGCACCATGGAAGAGATCAGAGCCGACGATGGAACCGAAAGGGGAGGTATCGGTGCCGACTGTCCCACGATTCCAGCCTCAGCATGTTCTGGCTCCGAACTCAATGGATGAGTCGAAGGAGGAACTATTGCAGAGACAGGTAGAGCCAAACCCTGATGAGGGGGGCTGGATAGCATTTTATCCAGGGCCTGCGATTTTAAAAGCCTGCTCACCACTCTCTCCAAATCATGGTCAGAAAGTCTAGATGACCGAGAAGAGTGGGATCGATGACTTTGCTCCGATTGCAACAAGGGTGACCCTGGAGCTGAGTGTATCGATTCCAAGGATGGTGACCTGGAGCGTTTTCGACTCCCTGACGGTTCCGACAGAAGAGTCGGGGCAGACTGGGAGATAAGTACTTCGGCTCCAGTCAGAGCCGAAGTTGACTTGGAGATATGTACTTCGGTTCCAGCCAGAACCGAAGTTGAAGCAGAAGCCACACCCGGCAACGGCTCCAAACTGGGAGCCGACGGCTTCGATGGCCTGGAAGGTTTCACTGATTGAGTTTCGACCGGTGATCCTTCAGGTTTAAGCAAACCCCTAAGGATAAGCTTATTCCTACGCTCCTGCAGGTCTCTTGGACTAAAGGCGTGACACAGCGAACAAGAGTCCTGCAGGTGTAGGGCGCCCAAGCAGTAGACACAAGAAGTGTGACCATCTGTCAGAGACATTTTCTGACAGCATGAGTCACACTTCTTGAATCCAGACACTTTTGTGTCTTTAGACATTCCTGTAAAGGAAAATTCAAATACAAAGAAAGAGTACAAAGGGAAGTAGGTAACTAGAAAAAACACACACAGTCCACACAAGTTATCACACCCTAACAGCACACACACTCTATAATATAAGACCTACAAACTACCACAATTTCTAATGAAAACATTTTTCTACCTTAAAAAAGAAACAAGGATAAGGCTCTAACTAAAATGGCTTACCTTAAAAAGGCAAAACGGGAGTGGGGGAGGGAGGGGAAAACCCTCTAAGAAGAAAACGAGTTTTCAAGGGGGGAATTAAACACTAACAATATCACAAATCCTACAACTATGTACGACACTAAGTGTTATAACTAATAATATACAAAAAGTTCTAATATTATCAATAAAGTGAAAAAATACGACCCGAGCCAGTAAACTCAACCTCGTAGCAGAAGCGGCAAATGAGATCTGAGTATCTAGCGCCAGGCATCATGGGATATAGGGGGGCCTTGAGCCAGTAAGCAGCTCTCGAGCCTTTGAAGATGGCCGAGTCGGAGCCGAGGATCAGCTCCGAACCCAACCAGCAAGAATGAAGGCGAGATAGACAACTTAACATCTATACTTCCTCAAGGGGTGATCTGGTGGACCCCCCCCCCAATCAAAGACAGTGTCTTTGGTTAAAGACAGTGCCTTTGGTTAAAGACACCTGCACACTTCCATACAGGATCCCCAGAGGGAGGTTCTGGAGAGGACTTGCAAATGCCATCAGAGTCCTGAATAAGGGCTATTTCTAGGCTTGACCAGGCTGGCTGTCCAGATGGGACAAGATGAATAGACTTAGTATACACAGTAGACAGCTGAGGAGGGGGTGGATCTCTGGAGGGCAAGAATGTCTTATGCACAGAGGTGGAAACATTCTCTCCACTACCTCAAAGGTAGAAGTAATTGGGGGAACCATCTCCGAACCTGGCAGGAGCCGAAGCCACCTGTGCAGAATAAAACCCAGTATCCCCATGATCCTGCCTCAATGCAGAAGTCAGAGCCGAGCAAGGTTCCAAGAGGAGGAGACATCTCTGAAAACAATCGAGTTGAACACAACCTCCCCTCCCGATGCAGTGCTAATGCTACGACTCTGAGATCATTCTGTCTCACGAGTTTGGGCCATCTGGATCAGCGAAGTTGTCAGAGATATCAAAGACCAAGTCTTCGGATATGACACAGACAAGCCTGGAATTCTTGGGTCCACAGACTCTGAAACCAATGGACGGATCACAGTAGGAGTTAAAAGCTGTGCTTGAACTGGAGGTAGGCTCACAAATCCAATGGGAGATGGGATAACTCCCAAATGAATCTAGGGTACTCATCATCCTGTCCACATCTGTTTCTGATATGCTCCTAGATGACCTGAGGTATGAAGAGGTCAAGGGTTGACGGGCTACCATTTGAGGTGTCTCCTGCCAGAATGGTGAGTGGGGTGTGGGTGGAGGGCAATCTCCCCTGCATCCCCTCATGTGGAGGACAAGCCCCCCACACCCACAAACATATTGTATACCAACTCTAAGAATGCCACACCTCGGAGAATAGGGAATATTCCAAGAAATGACATCTCAGACTTAGTATATGCAAGTCCATTCTTTTTGCCATTCAGTCTCTGCATTTTGGGACTCACTCTAATGGGTCCAGATATTTCAAATGGTTACCAAGTAAAAAAAAATAAATGCTGTACTATAAGTACAATGGACAGAAATACTTCAGTACCACATGAAAACAAGGACCTACAGCTATTCCACTACAGTGATGCCAAAAAACATCTTACTACACATTCTACATATTGCTGTGTTGCAGCATCACAACTATATTCTACAATTATGATACCAGGAAATTGTTAGTGCTGGCTCTGGGTATACAGAAGACTGAAGTCCTGAAAACAATCTCAGTGCTCCAGACGTAGCTAGTGAGCTCAGTCGCTGCAGCAGCCAACAGGAGGAATGGCAGTCAGTGCCCAACATTAGCTATCCCATCTTGGTGGAAGAAAAGTAGCACAGCTGTCTGGGAATATGACACCAGATAAGGGTGAAGCAGCAGTCTGAATGGCATATGATGGGTGGTCCGGCCTACCTAGCTTCAAAGCATACTACAGATGGATTTCACACATACAAGAAGTGGATCAGTACTGCAGGATCCAGTTGAGCAGTGCACTAACTGGCTGCCAATGGGGGAAAAAGTCAGGAGTGTAAAAATAACTCCTAATTCCTGTTTCTCACTTGCCATCCCTGGACACTGTGAAGGATGGGGAAATAAATGGGCCACAGGAAGATGGGGACTGATACTCATGGGAATGTGTGGAAAAAAGATATAGAAGAAAATAAAATAACTGTACTGTGATATTATAGTACTGATGTACTGCCTAAGTCTGTCCACATCACAACACTTGACACAGGAATGCCATTATATACCAGCTGTGGTAACAGAATGCTGTTATTCCATGGCAGTTCAGTTTAAACTTTAAATGTCCTGCCTCTTCTATATCCTATTTCTTCCAAGCATTACACCCTTAGTTCCTGGTCCGATCTCTCTTCCTTGTCTGCTACCTCCCCTCTTGTTCCTTCTACCTATCCAAAACACTCTCTTAATACTAGTCCTCCATTTCCTCCTTTTCTCTCCTAACAAGTTATTTTCCAAATATGTTTCATAACTCTTTAGATGTTGCTGCTAATAATTAATGGTACTCTGTTTAAAGGTATAGTTGCTGATTACTTGTATGCCTCAGTTTTCTATTATGTTTATGTAATGTTTTTTTTTTCCCAGAGCTTTTAAATTTTGCATGTTTGTTGATTACTTGCATATCTCTGTTTATTCTTTCCTTTACATAATGTTGGATTTTTTTCTGTAGATTTTCTCCCCATGCCATCACAGAAAGGGGTAGTTTTCTGCCCAGTCCGACTATCCCGGTAAACAAATGCAGTAAATAAACAGCAGTATACCAAAACAATGACATCAAAATGTATTTAAGTCACAACACAGCAGAAAGCTGCTTTGACACATCAATGATAAAAGAATGGGATTATGCCTAAGAATTACAGCAAAATGCTATGGCAGTGTGCTGTGATGTCCCAGTGCAGATGTGCTAAAGTGCATGTAGCTGTCATTAAGTGCTGACAGCAAATTCAACTGAACCGTATTACCAGGTCAGAATGCAGTCATAAACAGTGGAATTTAACTGTATTCTTTATAAGATTATCCAAAAATTATGGAAGTGGTATCTAAATATTGTTATACTACAGCAGACACACAAGAGAAATAACACAATGCAACAGAGCTGTTAGGATGCTACCATACATGGAAGACCCAAGATGGCTGCAAAAAGAGGCTGTTACATTTTTGTCACACTTGCCTCTTAATTTTACAAATGCTACTTGAAATCACACCAAAAACAATAAAAGGCTTAAGACTTCAGTCTAAAGTAAAAGAATGCCCACAAAGGGTATATTTTTGCATCACGGTATAAAATAAGATCTTTCTACGATGTCTGCAACGGAAGACAGGCACATTAAAATATGCAAACCTTCTCTCAGCAGTGAAAGATATCCAGATTTAAATATGCAAGCATTACATAACTCTTTCTGCAACTCCAAACAAAAAATACCAAAGGCAGAATAATTCTCTGGTGTGGGGGCATTCAGCTCTCCTTTTTAATACTACCATTTCTATAAACATACTGCATACCCGAAAACTCTATGTATTCAACATCCTGGAAATATATCCCTCATTGCTCAATCAGTCTCACTATTCTCCCTTACAGATGTAAAAAATGCAGACCAAGTAGACTTGTTAACAGCTGTGTTAAAATAATTTCATCTGCTGAAATACTTTATACGGTAGTGTGAACTATCATTTCTCCATTTTAGGAAAATGTCTTTGCTTGTTATCAGTTTCAAGATAATATGGCAGTGATGCAAGCTATAGTAGCATTTCAGGCATGTGGCAAAATATCTGTTTTTGCTACTAGTTTGGATGTTTTCAGAGTATTTAATGAGATAAAGTAGAAACTAAATAAATTGGAAGATAAAAGTCTACTTTTATGGGTAGCTACACTGTTATAATGGGTTAATGTCAACCACTGACTAGCAATTTGGCAGAATCACAGTAAGATTAATATGAATTTAAATAATAATTTTAATTGATATAATGGTACATTTCACAAACAGAGCTCTAAGGACAGAATGACTGTAAACACAGTGCCAGCCTTGACTTCAGCCCAGGCAGTCCGAGTTCCTTTAGTGGCTAATGCACTTTAAAAGCACTGGCAGAGGAGGATGAGACAGGCCACCATGGGAACAGAAGAGGGTGGAGCAGTGGATGTATAGCCACAATCCCTCTGAAGAAAGGCAAAGTTGCCATCAGTGTCCTAGGGATGGTCTTCCAGCTCACCAAGCCACTGTCTGGTTATAGCCCTTATTAGTAACTGCACAGGAGCATGCACTTGCATAGGGAGGGCACTACAGGTGCATGCAGTGATATGGATAGACCACCTCACCCCACCCTGTCCAGGGGTGTTGTTAATGACGTACACAAATGCTGTCATTACTAGGATGCTGAGAAGAGTACAAAGTCCCCAGTGCCGACTTGAAAGATGGCTACAATGGACACTGCTCACCCAAGAGGATCTGGGGATTCCTCTCTGCTAGGGAACAAATGGACTGAAATCTAATAGAGGGAGGCTTTATTCCTGGAAGGCTGAGGGCGGGGGGGATTTAGAAATGGAAATGAACACTTAAACTGCTGCTAACACACTACAAGCAGGACACATACAAGTACAGACATGGAGCTGTACCACATGCTGAGGTAGCTGTTCTAAGGGCATATGAGGATATGTAAAGGTGTCCTGTATGGGAAGGACAGGCCCATATCACCACTCAAAACAGCTGGTTCATATCTTTCCTCATCCTAGGAAACAGTTTCTCATGCTTATGAAGTTTCTTTATAATTGTGGTTACCTCATCTGTATACCACAGCTAAGGCATGTACTATAATAAATCTGACTTTTTACATGTGCTCCATAATTTTTTACCTACCTCAGAGTTTTGCGCAGCAACTAGATCCATTTTATGGAATCAAACACAAATACATCAGAATACCAAGAGGGCTTGCATGCTTCGTCATTTACAGTTATCGCACGGTTTCAAACAGACTCACTCAAACCCTTTAAAAATCTCCCAAGCCAAGGGCTGTAACTTATCTTAACAGTTAACTGTTTTGCAGTCAGGCTTCCCATAGCTAACATCTATAGCAATCCATGTTATTTTAAATATTAAAAATATAGAGGCACTTAAGGAAAATATTACTGCTAAAGATAGGAATATTATTAAAATAGATCCTGACCAATGAAGTACCTTCTGTTTTTATGTAAACTTTTCCATGTCTGTGGCTCCAAGGTACTTTTTTTAATGACATACCCTGTGCTTCCCACAACGTTCTTTACTAAATTTAAAGGTTGGTTGAAATCATCTAACCCATATATTTACTAATGCCTGCCCTAGCCATTGAATTTTTTCTTAAGAATCAAGTGTAATCATAAAGGGAACTTTTGGGCCCCATTCTAGTTCAACATATTTTACTGCTTTAATCTTTAAACCCATCTCTTTCCTGTAAAGTTTCAACTGTAAGCTGCTATGAACTCAAGTCATTAACAGTAATTTCTAGTGCTTTCAGAAATAAAACAGGTCTTCAACACCCGACTTCATAGTTTCAAAATAGAGGTTTACTTGCAAGAAAAAAACAAACTAGGGAATAAACAGAAAACAAAATCTGGTCCTTCATACATTGTTGATATTTTCCACAGTCATTTCAATGAGTGTGGTGTCCTAAAGTGCACAATAGGGTTTTTATCTCAAAGTTGAATTATAAATACTTAGCATTCCAAAAGATCAGTCCTTCCTTTCCAAGTCTCCTTTTCCACCTACACAGCAGGGAAATCTAGCAGCGCCACATCAAAGAGCAACACACTAATTCTTCCTAAAAATTTCAGCACAGACTTCCTCACACATGTGGCTTCCCAGAGAATACAGATTCCTCTGCAGACCCTCTAACTCATAAGCCTCAAATCTGAAATCTGACTGCTTCTCTGATAATGCCTATTACATTCCTCAAAATGCACCCATTCCCTGTTGAAATTTGCTTGCCTTTTCTGTGTGTGTCTGCTAAGGGGCCATCTTCTTCATACTACTGCAGTTCTCCCTTGGGTTCAGTCCCCATATTACATGGCCTCCAGAGTGCAGAACCACCAGATGGACTGAAAATCTGAGACAGACCAAAAATAATGCAGCAACTTCAGCCAGGCTGGTGGTTGACCTTACAATTAAAGGGCTAATGCCCATTGCGATAGTTTTGCTTTACAATCTTTTTGGCTGTACAGTTATTGTAAAGAAGAGTGGTGAGTTACTAGGGCAAACTCTGTCTAACAAATTATATTTAATTACGGTTAGGGCCCATTCATGATAAGACACTCGCATTCTATCACCAAGTAGCATTTCCTCAGTACTGCTGAAGTAGCAGATGATGTGTTTGTCCCCAGCTATCACATAAGACAAGACTGCAACCTTACATTATCTTTGAATACCAAAAACTGGTTGGAAAAAATCTTCAGCTATTAGTATCGGTTCCAAAGAAATATGTCAGCTGCATAAAGGTTTATTTTGCCTCAGATGTCCACTTAACTTCTAGGTGAGCTTCTTCATTAGAAAAATTAGAGGGCAAGCAATAGTGCTTGGAATACATTATTGGAATACATTAACAAGAGCAGTTAACCACGCCTAACAATGTCTTAACTTGTTATTTAGATATTGATGTGCACCATTTTTTTCTTTTACACTTTCAGCTTTTTCAGCTTGTGATTTCCATATAGACTGGAATATTACATAGTCCAGATAGTAGATTTTTGCCATGTCTAACATACACTTAGCTGGATTAACAATCGGTTTAGCCTGATGGAGGGAATTTTAAAATAGCTTTACGTTTAGGGTTTCTCTCTCCCAGTCCCCAGAAAATATTACCATGTCATCTATGTTGGCAGCAGCATATCTGGTGTGAGGATTGTGATGCCCCAGCACTGGCCCAGTGATCAAGGAGCCTCAATCCTCACCACTGGCAACAGTGGGGGACGTACACAATGGGAGGATGACAAGTAGACACACAGTAAAGTGCAATTTCCCTTAAGAGCACACAGAGATCACAGTCAGTCTGGGGATGGTTTCTCCCTCTTTCCCCAGATCCCCAATAAGACTCCCACTGGCATAGCTATAGGGTTGAGATATCAGCTGAGTGGCCAAGCCAAAACCTCCAGCACCCTCTCTGTCCAACCAGTGCGTCATGTCCCTGCCTAAGTAGCTGACACACACACACACACACACACACACACACACACACACACACACACACACACACACACACACACACACACACACTCTTTGAGATTTGATTTATATACAAACACACACACAGACACACACACACACACACACACACACACACACACACACACACACACACACACACACACACACACACACACACGCACACCTGGGAAAGGCTAACAGGTTTACTAGCTATCCTGCATTCTGCCCAGGCCCTTAACAAAGGGTGTCCAATCCTACTGTGTAATGTTACTAATAGTCCAAATGGTAGTCTGACCAAAGTAGGTCTATTAAGGAGTGGCCTGTACAGTGTCAACAAATAGATATGCAACTGCTCTAAGAGCTTAAATATGTCTCACAGATATCAGCCACAAAGATAGGTTTAAATATATTTAATAATAAATAAATAAACAAAGAACTAGACAATACTCAGTAAGTAATCAGTTACATCAGAATTCAAAATCACGGGAACTATTTAAAATAACACTGCAGGACAGTCTCAAATAAATAAAGAAAAAAAGCTATACTTTACTATATCCTATCTGAAAATAAAAGAGTTACTATGCCCTAAAAACGTACTTATAGAACAACAAGCAGGCAGAAGTGCAGAAAGTGTTGATGAGTGGATGATTCCAGGTCAAAGACAAAATGCAGTCTCTCTCTGAGAGAGTTCTTGAATTAATATCAAATATTACTGCTGGGTTAGCTTGAATGACATCACTTTTTGTCATCTGACTTTTAGCTCCCAAGCTAAACCCCCTTTGTCAGAAACTAACAGAATTTGACATCTCTGTGTGAAAAATACATCTCTCTGATATGTTTGAAGACCCCCGGAAGTCATAAAACAAAAAAACACTTCTGCATCTCAAACCTAGTAATTACTTCACTTCCAAGACAATACAAAAATGTCTAGCTCTAGACATTATGTCTGCTACTGAACGGAAGCTGAGAGAGAACTTTTATAGCACAATTGTAAAACAATCTAATTTCAATTTATTTTCTTGAAGTTTTGCAAGTTAATCCTCTATGTTCTATTTTCTACTGGTAAAACATATACATTTATGCAATTACAATAGTTTATATACATTTCTATTCTAAGCCAGCAGGGCATGCTGTGGTAACATTTAGCTCAGTACTTTACACCTTTACACACATTTCTGTATGAATCGTATCAATATTCACAAATAACATAGAATTATTTACAAAATTACAGATAGTTGGGCTGGCAGTATTTCCTTTTGTGACAGGGTCTAAGAGTTTTGCCCATCAACTTATGGAATCTTGCACATGTTCTGTGCAGACCCAAAAGGTAGGAAGATAAACTGGAAGATTCTAACTGGTGTAGAAAATGCCTTTACTTGTCTAGCCTCTGGGGCTAGTGGAATTTGCCAATAGCCTTTGGATACTTCCATAGTGGATAGAAACCTAGTCTTGCCCAGCCTCTCAGTCACTTTGTCTACCTGGGGCATGGGATATAAGTCAAATTGTGATGCACTATTTAACGTTTTCAAGTTACTGCAAAACTTTACAGACCCACTAGGCTTGAGAATCAGTACTACTGGACTATTTCACTCACATTGGGATTCTTCTGTGTTAAGTTCACTCATATTGGGATTCTTCTGTGTTAAGTTTAAGCATTTTCTGTATCTCTTCCCTAACTGCTTGGCAGTGTAATTCTAGCATGCAATATACTTTTAACTTTACTTTTTCACCAGGTACAATTTCTATGTTGCTCTGGATCCAGACAACTCTGAAAGTACATCATCATTCCTAAGAATAAAATGTTGACCTGCAGCTAAATGCTACCAGAATGCTGTTATACTGCAGCAGTCACTGAGATAAAATGCTACTGTGGGGCTAGCTCATATCATAACTCTCTAACACTGCAGCACACTGACATAAAATGCAGCAGTGAGGTTACATCACATCAAAACACTGTTACACTGCCACAGCTGACACAAAATGTTAATACACACTTAAATCTTATACGAACAATATTATACTGCAGCACACATTAATATAAAATGTTAATTATCAGATAAAATTATATTAGAACACAGTTACCCTGCAGTATATATTAAAATAAACCGCTAGGATGTATCTAACTCACATCAAAATACTGTTACATTGCCATAGTCATTCACATAAAATGCTAATGTGCAGCTAAATCTATCAGAACACATTTACACTGGAGTTCTTTCCCTGAAGAGTTTTTTTTTTCTTTTATTAAGAAATCTATATAAAGATCCTAAAGCTTACATTAAAATTGGGGCTTACATCGCTCATTGTTTTTAAGTAATTAACAATCAAAACAAGGTTGTACCCTTTTTTATTTGGATTAGTAATAGAACACTTTGCTAATTATATAAACAATAATACAGAAACTGAAGGCTTCAACATCAGTGAAGTGTATTGTACTAAGATGTAAACAAATCACTTAAATGAATACAAGGTTCAGATAAATTCTTTGAAAAAAAATTCTAAAATAAAATTTAACAATGAAAAACTGAATCTTTAATAATCAAAATGTATATGTAGAAACTTTTAAACAATTATGAATGTATTTGACATTTAGAAATATATTTACTGGATAATCTCAATTCCATCTTACAGATGGAGGTTGGCATAATGGATAAAGTATTTACCTTGCAGGTGCAAGGTACAGGGTTTGATTCTCACCTTTGAAGGGAAATTAGCTAGGCTTAAAATGCCCTGCAAGAGCAGCTAGCCTAGTACTTGCTTACAACCCTATGAAGATTAAAATTATGGACGAATTCATAAAAATAACCATCAATTTTTAAAACTTTTTATTTGAAGATAGTAATGTAGATTAAAAGGATTTTATTATCTAAAATATTATGTTGTTCCCTCAACAGCACTAATTCCAGGCCAAAAAATCAACAGCACAACAGCATACTATCAAAGTTTCTATGTCAGTCATTAAAATCTAGAACTGTTTTTAAAAATTATATTAGAACATGGAATAAGGGTGGAATTAGCTTCCCAAATGCTGAAACATATTCACAAGCCTTAACACTCAGAACCTTTTTATACTTGATAGATGATTAATATAATACTGAGTGGAAGCTGATGCATTCTGGCATTTGTGATAATTCATCAAGACCTTCATCTTTTTCTTTGGCTATCTTACATAATAAAATGTTAATGAGCTATAAAAAGCTATCTTAATGGTCTTTCCAGCACCTTAGCAAACTCGAGTTACATTAATATGTTATTGGAATCTTTTAGAAACTATATATAAGTTCATAGGTGTGTACTAGGCTAATGACCCTGGAGCCTTTGCAAGCCTAGCCCAAAAAATTTTCCTTGACACCATGCCAATAGATGTTAGTTCACAGTGCCTCTATCCAGTAGGGCAACTGGAGTAATCCCTGATTTCTGTTACCCATCCACTCGTCGAGATTTCTCTTGAAGAGGCCCAGCGAGATGCTCTGCTTGACATGAATGGGAAGCTTATTCCAAAGTATGAGCAGTCTTTGGGAGATAAACATGTCCCTCCAGCATGTTCTGTTGATTGTGGTAGTGAGGTTGTGGTCTCTGGAGCATGTGGTGCCGGGAGATTGAGATTTCTTTAGGTGTAGAATTTCAAGCAGGGCTGGGTCAGACATGGCTTTGTAGGTCAAGCAGAGATCACCTCTG
Organism: Protopterus annectens; assembly: GCF_019279795.1. Lineage (NCBI taxonomy): Eukaryota > Metazoa > Chordata > Ceratodontiformes > Protopteridae > Protopterus > Protopterus annectens. Next base: position 1,261,297,830 of record NC_056733.1, read on the forward strand.
AGTAGATAAGACAAAAACAAACAAAAAAATAGCTGGAACCACTGAAGCTGGAAATAAACACAGCAAAAATCACGCATGTAGTTTCCAAAATGGAATGGTGCTTCCTAGTACCTTGGCTAGGTGCCTTCAAGGGAATACTTTTCACACCATCCTAAGTCATCTTTTACAACAAACACAATCAATTAATCAATCAATGACATCACCCAATTGAATACAAAAATTGCAAAAGCTTAACCCTGCTCATTTCAAACTACATGAAACATTACATGAAAATTGTTCATTTTGATTTTAACACCCAATTACCAGAATATCACTATGTTCTCAAATAACAAACATACCTATTTAAAATTTTACACTGCATTGTGAACAAGATACATTTAATAATTTCCAAAATTGTGTAAACCCAACCCATAACCGTCTAAGAGACATGAATGTTAAATTCCTGGTTTAAACCTTTGGGGTGTAAAGTCCCAAGATTAATAATAATTTTTGTTTCCAACTTAAGCTTTTGCAATTTTTGTATTCAATTGGGTGATGTCATTGATTAATGAATTGAGTGTGTTTATTATATAAGATGACTTGGGATGGTGTGAAAAGCATTCCCTTGAAGGCACCTAGCCGAGGTACTAGGAAGCACCATTAAATTTTGGAAACTACCAGCGTGATTTTTGCTGTGTTTATTTCCAGCTTCAGTGGTTCCAGCTATTTGTTTTTAGTTTTTGTGGTTCTTTTCATTGTTTTTTGTTCATTTAGGTGATAAGACACTGAGAACAGCTGAAGTTTTTTGAGTCTGTCCATGTAAGATATGTGTTTAAGGCCTAGGATCCTTTTTGTGAGGTACTTTTGTGGCCTCTTCAGCTGTTTAGTCAGGTACATACCCAAATGGGGCGTTACAGTTGATGATTGGTCTAATGAGGGATGAGTAGAGAGGAATCATGACCTCTTTCTTTCTGGATGCAAACCCTTTGGTTATAAGATGTGGAACATAGAAGGCCTTTCTGACCACAGTGGCAACATGGTGGTCGAAGGTAAGGTGGCATTTGATCTGGGTGCCCAGATCTCTTATGGCTCCTGGGTTCCTGTCAATGTGGTAATTCGTGGGAGCTGAGTTTTTTCCCAAAGGGAATAATAATGCATTTTCTGCCATTAAGCTTGAGCCCATGGTTCTGACACCAGTCATTGGTCTCAGAAAGGCCTTTTTGTAGGATGTCTGCATCACATGGGGAGTTGATAATGACTTCTAGTTTGCAGTCATCAATGAACTTGGTCAGCCAAGAGTCCCTCTATGTTGGCCTGGACTTCTGAGAAGTAGATGCCAAACAGGAGAGTGCCCAGGACCGAGCCCTGCGAGAGTCCACTTGTGAATGGTCGAAAGTCTGACTTTGAGTCAGCAACTTTCACTCTGTAGGTCCTGTCTGTGAGCCAATTTGCAACCCACCTAGTGATATAAGGATTACTGCCTAGTTTGGTGAGTTTATCAATGATACCTGAGTGGGAATGGTATCAAAGGCCTTGGTCAGGTCGTGGCAGGCAGTATGCACTGGATTACCCTCATCCACAGCCTTGGTGACTGCCTTGAAGAAGTCAACCAGGTTCAGCAGGCAGGTTCTCCCCTTGACGAAGCCAAACTGTGTGGGGTCAATAGTTTGGAGATTGCCTACATCTTTGTTGAGCTGGTCCATGATGATGAGCTCCATAGCTTTGCATACCAGACTCGTCAGGCTAATGGGGCAGTAGTTCCCAGGGTCTGTAGCTGCTCCCCCCTTTGTGGAGAGGGATGATTGTAGCAGTGTGCCATTTGTTAGGGACAAAGTCTGAGGTAAGCCTGTGATTGAAGGGGGCACATAGGTGTGGTGCCAGTTCGTTTTGTAGTTCATGTAGGATGCAGTCAGGGATATCAGGTCCCATGGATGCTGTATTCTTGGCTTTGGCTAATGCAGCTTTTACCTGTGCTGCAGAAGTGGTGGGTACCAGGCTTTCTTTTGGTATTGTGATAGGGCCGGAGGGGGGGGGGTAAAGTTGGCACTGAACCTGTTGGCCAGTATGTTGGCTATATCTGTTGGCATTGTATAGGAGGTACCATTGTGCATTAATTCGGAGCAAATCTGGGTGCTGACTTGGAGGTTCTTGATATAGCTATAGAAGGCTTTATAGTTGTTTTTGGTGTAAGACGCAATTCTGCCTTCATAGCTGGCTTTAAAGGATTTGATAAGGGATCTCAAATTTTTGTTGAGTCGAGTATGGGAGTTTTTCCAGTCATGTGACTTCATTTTTTTTCTGCAACAGTTTCTTCCTTCTGTTGTAGAGTTTATTGATGGCTGGGGAACACCAGATTGGATTCCTTTTTTTGGAGGAGAGCGTCTTGGTTCTATTTGGTAAGGTGAGATCCATGCATTTGTGTACGTACTCGTACAGCGCATTAGTGTATGATTCGGCAGTCATGCAGCTATTATCCATTGGCATGGGTGCCACTTTTGTGGCCTCTTCAGCTGTTTAGGTGTCTGTTCGGGTACATGCCAAACAGGGCGTTATATTCGATGACTGGTCTAATGAGAGATGAGTAGAGCAGGATCATGGCCTCTTTCCTTCTGGATGCAAACCCTTTGGTTATAAGATGTGGAACATAGAAGGCCTTTCTGACCACAGTGGTAACATGGTGGTCGAAGGTGAGGTGGCTTTTGGCCTGGGTGCCCAGATCTCTTATGGCCCCTTAAGTGTTTAGTAGGTTGCTGTCGATGTGGTAATATGTGGGAGCTGAGTTTTTTCCCAAAGGGAATGATAATGCATTTTCTGGCATTAAGCTTGAGCCCATGGTTCTGACACCAGTCATTGGTCTCATAAAGGCCCTTTTGTAGGATGTCTGCATCACTTGGGGAGTTGATAATGACTCTTAGCTTGCAGTCATCAATGAACTTAGTCAGCCAGAGTCCCTCTGTGTTGGCCTGGACTTCTGAGAAGTAGATGCCAAACAGGAGAGGGCCCAGGACCAAGCCCTGCGAGACTCCACTTGTGAATGGTCGACAATCTGACTTCAAGTCAGCAACTTTCACACTGTGGGTCCTGTCTGTGAGCCAATTTGCAACCCACCTAGTGATATAAGGATTGATGCCTAGTTTGGTGAGATTATCAATGACACCCAAGTAGGGAATGGTATCAAAGGCCTTGGCCAAGTCAAGGTAGGCTGTATGCACTGCCTTACCCTCATCCACAGCCTTGGTGACTGCCTCGAAGAAGTCAACCAGGTTCAGCAGGCAGGATCTGCCCTTGACGAAGTCAAACTGTGTGGGGTCAATAGTATGGAGATTGCCTATATCTTTGTTGAGCTGGTCCATGATGATGCGCTCCATAGCTTTGCATACCAGACTCGTCAGGCTAATGGGGTGGTAGTTCCCAGGGTCTGTAGTTGCTCCCCCTTTGTGGAGAGGGATGATTGTAGCAGTGCACCATTTGTTAGGAACAAAGCCTGAGGTAAGCCTGTGATTGAAAAGAGCACATAGGTGTGGTGCCAGTTTGTTTTGTAGTTCATGTAGGATGCAGCCAGGGATATTATCAGGTCCCATGGATGCTGTATTCTTTGGCTTTGGACAATGCAGCTTTTACCTGTGCTGCAGAAATAATGGGTACCAGGCTTTCTTTTGGTATTGTGAGAGGGCCTTGGGGAGGGGGGGGTAAAGTTGGCACTGAATCTGTTGGCCAGCATGTTGGCTATATCTGTTGGCTCTATATAGGAGGTACCATTGTGCATTCATTCGGAGCAAATCCGGTTGTTGACTTGGAGGTTCTATAATAGCTATAGAAGGCTTTTCGGTTGTTTTTGGTGTCAGACACAATTCTGTCTTCATAGCTGGCTTTAGAGGATTTGACAAGGGATCTCAAATTTTTGTTGAGTCTGGTAAGGGAGTTTTTCCAGTCTTGTGACATCATTTTTTTCTGCAACAGTTTCTTCCTTCTGTTGTAGAGTTTATTGATGACTGGGGACCATCAGATTGGTTTCCTTTTTTTGGAGGAGAGCGTCTTGTTTCTACTTGTTATGGTGAGATCCATGCATTTGTGTACGTGCTCATACAGTGCATTAGTGTATGATTCGGCAGTCATGCAGCTATTTTCCATTGGCATGGGTGCCAAGAAGTTAGCCACCTCTGATTTTAGGAGCCCAAAGTCAGCTTTGGAGATGTTTTTCAGGTTAGCCACCTTAGCAGGGGGTGTGGGTGAGATGGAGACTTCCATGGTGATCAGTTTGGTCGGATTTAACCAGGGAGGAGTTGACTAAAGATGTAGAGAAACGGTCTCCCATGCTGGTGATAACCAGGTCAGCGATGTTGCTTCCTCTAGTGGGGGTCAGTATGAGCTGGTCCAGGGCATTCGAACTGATAAATTCCAGGAAGCATTGGGCCTGTACACTGGTACTAGAATAGTTTTCCAAGTTGATGGAAGGGTAGTTGAAGTCACCCAGTATGAGAGTATTGGGCTGGACCTTGATAGATTGCAGGATGCTTAGAAAGTTGGAATGAGGGTCAAGGGACATGGTTGGGGTTCTGTAGCAGGCTATGACCTGCACTACCATCTTACCCAGTGTTAATTGTACCTGACGTATCTCGGAGGTATTATGCTGGGCTACCAGTCTGGAGGTGTGTGTATTCTTTATGAATATGGAGACACCACCGCCTTTGGAGCTTCCGGACGTGTTCAGGGGCCGAAAGGTATGGAATGATTTGTAGCCTGGGAGTGCAGGGGTGCTTTTTGCCTCTTTAAACCAGGTCTCCATTACAGCACAGATGTCGACGTTCTCCATTTTAAGGAGAGCTTCGAATGAGTACATCTTGAGATTTAGACTTCTAGCATTGCGCAGCATGACCCTCAGATTGCATTTGTTTTTAGCAGTTATAGTGGAATTTTGGTCTTTGGAACACTGCCTAAAAAAGGCACTATAGGGGTGGCAAGAGCCTTAGCCAGTAGCTGGAATTCCAGGGGTGACAGATGCAGGTCATCTCTGGCAAACCATCGAGGTCTGTCGATCATGTAATCCCAGGCAGACAGATTCTGGATCCACTTAGAATGGCACCAGAAACAGCCAATTGTTGAAGTCAATAATTTTCTGCTGATAGTGTGCTATCATTCCGGGTGATGGTAGAATACTGCTCAGGTCTAAGGTCATACTTGCCTGGGCCACATAATCCGAGAGTTTCATCACATCCAGTTTTGGCATAGTTCAACTCTATGTAGGTTCTGTGGATTAGATGTAGACAAGGTTTCTATGATGTCACAATGCACATCCTCCCTAACTAAAATTTGGGAGATTCCCCTATAGCCCTCCTTGATCACAAGTCTAGGCTCCCCCTGGACATCCATACTGGATGCTTGCAGTGCCTCCAAGGATGTGCTATCATCTTGATCCAAAGCGGCTTCTGTTACGGGCTCGGCCTGTGAATCGGACATATGGGCTGAACATTTCTCCAGGCTAACAAATGCCTTGGGACAGACATCAGCCATCAGAGGTGCAGCAGAAGTTTCATGACTAGGCTTCTTGGCCTTCCGCTTCATGAGTGACTCAGCCTCAGGCCCTGCGGAGCCCTCCATAGTGCTCTTCGTGAGAACTTTCAAGAACTGACTCTCTAAATATATGGAAAGGGAAGCTAACCTATTTCTCAAAGTTTTACACACAAAGGCCTGGCAAACTAAGCAAGATCTGTGGTCGTGGGTAGTCCCAAGACAAAAAAAAGCACTGTTGGTGGTTGTCTTTATATGGAATCTGACATCCACAAGAATATTTGCCTTTCTTGGATGAAATTAAACCTAACCATTTTGGTAACGATAACCACTTTGGTGAGCAGTGTCAATATCAAGGTGCAGGTACTCCACGACTATCGAAGCCAACCATCAACCAAAAAAGCAAAAATCAATAAAAATTTTTTATACTTGAACAGCAAAAGAACTTTATTCCATGGGTTGTTAGCGCTTTCACGTCTAATTTGAATGCTTCTTCAGACTTTAATAAAACACTTCATCACTTCTGTATTTAAACACTTATCAATTAAACAGTTAACCAATGAAAGCCTTTGTATGAATACATAACTATAAAAAGTCAGAAACTTCTAAACAGATAAAAAGTCAGAAACTTATATTGTGAAAATTAAAAATTCAACATTGACACTAAAATGGATGTAGTAATAGATTATAACTGTTATTAACATTTCAGATGGCAAATAGCATATAAATATTTAAAAATACAAGAGCATATAAAAACAGCATGTAATAAAAACATTTCAAGTGTATGAAACTACTGAAAAACTTCTAAAAATACATATTCCTACTAACACCAAGAAACATGAAAAAGTCAAATATATAGCAATAAATAACTGCTAATGCTTCAGATGACGACTGACTAGAAAGGGTTTCAAAGTAACCCTCGCCATTGAGGCCATGTCCTTCATCTGCTTTCATTCTGATGATCCATTTACATTCTTCCCTTTCAGTGAAGTTACTTACATTGCCTAATCTCAATGTGGTGTGTATCAATTCAATAACTAAGAACTCAAAGGTGTGTGTGGTGCCTTGTGATAGAACATGTCTAGCCAGTGTGTTCCTGTCATTCTCCCTGTTGATCGCATATAAATGCTCTCTAACCCTTTCCCTCAACGTTCTATTCGTCATACCAATATAGAAAGCCTGGCATTTGGTGCAGATGGCTAAATAAACTATGTTCCTTGTCCTACAGTCTGCATAATGATCAAATTTATATAGCACACCTGTGTCCGGGTGCCTAAAGTTATTCCTGCCCAGTATGTATTTGCACTGATTGCAACTGCAACATGGAAAGGTACCCATTCTAACAGTAATTGGTTGATCTTGAAGTTGCCTTTCATAACATAACATGTTCCTTAAAGATCTAGTATTCTTGTAGGAAAAACTGGGTTGAGGACCTACAAGTGCTCTAAGCCTATCATCCAACTGTAGGATACCCCAGTTCTTTCTAATGACATTAGTAATACTCTTGTTCTTGTTGGTATATGAAAGTACCATCCTCTTTTTACTTCTAATAAATGGCCTGCTTTGTTCCACCTGTTCACTAGTTGCTATCCTAATGTAGGGTCTTGTTTCTTCATTGCGTTCTGTTTGTTTCAGGACTATCAAATCATTGTCATGGTAACCCCTTGATTTAAAGTCAGCATCTAAGCCTATCAATTCTTTCCTATATGCTGAATCATCACTTGTTAGGCGTGAACAGCATGCTGCTTGAGTCTTAACAATGTTCTTGTGTATGTGGGGAGGGTGCATGCTATCACGATGTAAGTATGTGTTCTTTCTACAGGGTTTCCTGTAAATGTTGGTAGTGAAACACCCATTATGCTTCCTGATGTTAACATCTAAGAAGTCAATCTGGTGACATGATCTCTCCCCAGTCAGCCTAAGAAAAGATGCAGTTTTGTTGATGTAACTTAAAAACTCATCTAAGACAGTAACATCACCACTCCAAACAAAAAACGCATCGTCCACAAAATGTTTATAATACTTGAGGTGCTGTGAATAAAACTCATTTCCAAAGATATACATAGATTCCCAGTAGACTAGTATAAGGTTTGCATAAGAATTGGCACATGACGTGCCCATCGCTACCCCTGAAGTCTGCAGATAATAACCATCACCATATAAAAATACATTATTTTCTAACACTAATTCCATCAGCATGGTGATCATAATCACTTTGTTGTTAGTCATGCCCTTCTCTAGAAGAAAAAGCCTCAGGAAGTCTATCCCTATATCATTAGGTATGCAGGTGAATAAAGACTGAACATCTAAAGTCATTATAATGTCATTCTCCAAGTATGCTTTTTCAACAGCACTCTCAGCTAGAGATTCCAATAGTTGTTTAGTATCTCTCAAAATGGAGAAGGTAGAATCAACTATAGGTCTAAGTTGCTTCTCAATATAAATTGAGATACATTCAGTTAGCCAGCCTCTCCCTGAGAATATAGGTCTGAAGGGTGGGTCAGACAATGTCTTATGCACCTTTGGAAGACCTCTGATGATAGGTACCAAAGGTTTTTCAACTAGACAATAATTATAGAGATCATTGTTTATAATATTGGACATCAACATATCATACAATGAGGCATGAAGTTTACTAATAACCTTGTTTAGATCATACATGTGTATTTTTTTATATGTGGTTTCATCCAATAACATTTCTAACATTCTATTGTTATAATATACACTATCAAACAACACTATTGCACCACCTTTATCCGCTGGGTGGATAACTATAGTATCATTGTTTTATAAACTTTTTAAAGCTGCTGTTTCTTGTCGGCTTAAATTGTAAAATTCTGACTTAAAACCTGTTTGTTCAAACAACATATAAAATCATTGCAACAAACTTTCTCAAGACTTTCTAAAAGCGGATGCAATTCTGGTACAAAGCATGAAGATTTCCTAAAATTATTAATTACTACATCCCTTGTCTCAGTGTTTTCATTATCATAAAATAAATCAAGTGCTAAACCCCTAGTAAAAAGTTTTAATTGTACTATCAACTCACTAATGTCTATCCCTTGTGAGGGCACAAATGATAGACCTCTGTTTAACACTTTCATTTCAGCATCAGTCAACTCATGGCTAGATAAATTAATTACCAGTTCATTGGAGTTTTCTTCCACAAACTCTTCTGTGGTTCCCCTGACTCCCCTGAGGGTTTCCGTTTCTTCCCCTATTTGCCTTTCTTGGATGAAATTAAGCCTAACCATTTTGGTAACGATAACCACTTTGGTGAGCAGACCATATGTATGGGTGAAGCATCCAAACTGGCAGCAAATAAGTTCTGAGGATGGTGCGTGTGTATGTCACTTTAATGGTCGACATCTGACAGCAGCCTACGTGTGATGTACCAAACACTCCTAGTAGAAAAAGTCTTTTGTATACTGGCCGACATCGGGTCATTGCAACAGGCAACTCACCCATGTTAAGAATACTGTAACAGAGGAATAGAATGACATCTGTAGTAGTAGTTACAAGTGATAAAACTAACAGGGTGGCAATATTTAAAAATGGTAACAGTGACCAGAGGCAAGTGGCAAATTTAAATCGTATAGTCTTACTGAAAGATTTCAGGAGTAGTAGCTAACAGAGATAGCTTCAGTTTCTTTAACAGCTGAACAGTCAGTGCATGCAGCAAAGCAACACCATCAGTGATCAAAAGTGAGATTAAGCCCAATAAATAGTTGAAATAATGAGTCAATGTGGTCTCTTCCCAACTAGTATCAGCAATAAACAGTACCATAGCTAGGTCACCTGGTGCGATAAACACTTCCTCAAACTACCAACCCCCTCAACCCATAGTTAAACTAGCAAAAAACGTTGATGCCTTTTTTTGCTCCAGAGCCAGAGACTAGGTGTTGAAGCACTGCACAAATGAATGCTTCCATGTTTCTATGTTGTGATGCAAATCCAGTACTGGCATTCATTTATAAAGCTGCAATTTCCTTGCTGCTTCTTAAAGTAATTTTATTTATTTATTTATTTCCAGTTTGATAACCGGGGAAGTCCACTGGGCCCGAAAGCCCGTTTTCAGTGGAGGCCCGGGGAGAAAAGCTCCATGATAATACATTACACACAAAAACACAGCAGAACAGATCTAAACTAATACACGCAAAAACACACTCTGTTCTAATAGCATAATACTTTAACAATTTCCAAACAAGAAAGAGGTGCATTGGGCACTATACATAAGAAAAAGATATATTAGTGCAACTGTGAATGTTAGTAAAGTAGGAAAGGAAAGGAAAATATAGATAGAGTTTGAATGCAAGAGCAAGGATGCATGGGAGAAACAAATAAGAAGCAAAGAAATTAAAGGAGAGGTGTCAGAAGAGGATAGAAAAAGAACAGATAACTAATGTTCAAATTGTGGTTGAGTCCAGGAGACCACCTAAAAAAAAAAAAAAAAAAAAAAAAAAAAGTCAAAAGATTTAAGGTGAGAGTAAGCATAGCACTTGAAGGAAAATAAAGGGTTTATTCAGGGAGGAAGGAGGAGATAATGAAGAAGCGAGGGGAGCTAGGGAGAGAGTCAGAAAAAGGGGGAACCAAAGGGGTGGGATGGAACTAGGATAAATAGAGATCTAGGTAGGAAGTATACAATTACATTTCCAATTTTGGAAAAGGTGAGAATGAAGAAGAGATTTAAAGTGTTCATAGTTTGTAGTGGCTCTTAGAAGGGAAGGAAGTGAGTTCCATTTTTTTGCTGTAGTACAGGAAAGTAGGAGTTGGCCAGGGGGTCGTTTGGGTTTGTAAACTGAAATAAGATTTTGGTGGCTAGATCTTAGGGGCCTTGGAGGATTGTATATGGTGAAGGTATTAGATAATGCTGGGCAAGCAGTGGGTTTAAAGATTAGTTTGTGTGCAGTAGTAAGTTGGAGGAAATTGAGTTGATTAGGGAGTTCTACTTTACTTCCACCCCATCAGTACCTGCCAACTGGACCTAGGACAACTGCCCCAAAGGTGCAGTCAATGTAGACCAATAGCTACAGATAGTCTGCAAGGGAATAGCTCCAAGTACAATAATTGTAAAGCAGGTTACAATACAATAACAGTATCAAACATCAATAGTATGTCAAGCAGTTTAATTTAACACACTAGTACAGTATTCTACAGCAGTAGCTTTACATGCTGTAACAGTACAACAAATAGTAACAAACAAAAGAGCACCACAACCAATGATCAAAAAGTGCAATCAATAAATACTTAATTTGATTTTGGTTTCTATCTACTAAGTGTTAGTAATTGGCAACACATTCAAAAGTTCATCTTTTTTTTTACCATTCCACTCCATGGTTCTATCATCCTTTTCATTAGGGACAACATTGGTAGAATGTAGCAATTTAGACACTTTATATGATTCTAATAACATAACAGTGAGTTCAGAAGAATGATTTTTATATAAGAATCTGCGAGTCTCTAAAACGGTATAAAATCTGTCTTGGGAGCAGGGGGTTGAGACTCTGGATCTAAAGAAGTTGACAAAGATATCCTCTAGAGCTTCTAAAACTGGAGGAATAGGAGAGGGTTTAGGCACTTTCATGTTCAGCAGATCATAGTACCTTTTCCTGCAACTCATACTCGCTTCCCATCTAATTTAAAATGTTCAAGCATCTTATAAACAGTATTCACAAAAATGAGCTCTTCATGGAGAGGATTAGAAGATGGGGTCATCCTCCTCTGATCCAAAACCCAAAGGCAAATGTATCTATGATGCATAATCCACATCTTCAAACTCTGAGTCAGAAGACACCTATGTCTCTAATGGAAACAGGTAACCTGTAAATGATTCATCTCACAGGTCCATGCTTACAATTATTAAGGGTATCAAAACTTGTCAGAGATTTGGGATGCATGGCTAGGCTTAAAAAGGCCATTGTGGTCGTTAGCCTAGTAAACACCTATGAACCTATAAGACTTCCTTTTTTGGTTATGAAGGGCAGATGCTGAAGGGGAGAAGGAAACTGAGAAGACTGAAAGGTGATGACAGCTTAAACAATGCTATGGAAAAGCTAAACCACTTCTCTTTGGGATATATTACAGAAGGAGATGAAGTAGCAGGGGGAGAAATATGCTTTGTTTTTTTGTTTCCTCCTCTTAGGAGTCTCCAAAGAAACATTGTGTGGTGGAGAGGTAGCAGAATGTACCCCTATAAGGCTATCTGATATGCCTCCTCAGAACAATAGTTCCTTCAGACAGAATTAGCCTTGGTTCGCCCTCCACATCCAAAAATGTCATCCTGTTAGTCAGTTTGGATGTACTCAGGCCCTGATTCATGTCAGCCTCCTGAGGGGGTCCCAATGGGTAGCACAGGTACAATAGCTGGATGGTCTGAAAACTGATCAAGAACATCAATGGTGACATCTGACTCAAACCTGAATAAAGTTAAGACAAGGGCGTGTGTCAGGAAACAACCAAAAAAGAAA